>NC_135184.1:1621091-1828591 GCF_041146795.1 Maylandia zebra | reverse complement strand
GGGTCTAAATTTACTTCTACAACTCAAACCAATCAGTAGCTGCTGATGTTTTCTTACATAAAGCTGTGCAGGAGCAGCGATGGCTGGACTGTGAGCGTAATCAGAAGTGTGTGGGTGAGACAGAAAAGCTGCAGGGCACGTTGTCAAACGCACACTCAGACGAGCTGCGAATCACAACCCTGAAAACGATGAACATATAAACCTGCTCCTGCTGTGTCCTCCCGCTCTGCTCCTGTCAGGCAACTGCTGAGGGGGAAATAACCCGTGTTCGCTGGCTGTCACCGAGCGGCTGTGTTTACCGTTGTGACCTGACGCCATGCCATTGGCCGCCCGAGCTGCCCGTCGCGCCCCGCTCTCCGTACCGTCCAATCGGAGGCTGGGTTTGAAGCGTCGCTGAGGCGCGATTGGCTGGCGGGGAGCGTCAGCGGCAGGCTGGAGGGCACGTGCGTGTGTGGTCATCATGTGCTGTGCAGGGAAACGCCAGCGAACCGAAAGCTCGCTCCCTCGTGAGCTCTGCTGTCAGCCGAGAGACGTCAGGGCACGGCGTGCACACAGAGACTCTGCAGAACTCATGAAATATTCACACGTTTTAACAGATTTACTGTCTCAGTACTGAAGAAAAAACCCATAAATGCACAAATATGGAGACAAATGAACCTGAAAAGGATCCAAAGTAAAAACGCACTTACAGTTAACAGATTTCATCATGTTGCTTTCTGTTCACCACCTCTGCATGTTTGACTTTGATCAATCTGTAGAAGCCAAGAAAGTTTCCCACGAGCTGCACGGTTACAGAGGTGATATCACGACTGCAACAATAAAACAGAACCTTCAGGGAGTAAAATTATGATAATTATGACGTCATGTCAGAGAGTAGACGGAGTATTTGAATTACAATGATCATGGCAGCGTGGTGGCCTCACAGCAGGCAGTCCAGAGAGATGCCAGTCAGGTCTCTGGGAGCGAGTTTGTGCATGATCTCTGCATTTATTACAAACTGTAGTGTTGTGAGAATAAGGCAGAGTAACTACGCAGTTTAATGTCTCAGTGGGGATTACACTCTGGAGATCACTGATTGGAGGAGACAGATCAGGTGTCTTTTTAAACTCAGCCAGTCGTCAGAGGGGCACCAGCAGACCCGAGGATGTACAAAGTGATCGTATAAACTACTTTAACAACCTTTCATTTAAAGAACTTGCTGTGAGCAGCTTCACACGTCTTCAGAAAAACAATAAATCTGTTTTTCCACGTTTCAAATCATGTTTTAGTAAATTTGGATTAAACTTATTATGACAAACAAGTTAATTCAGGAAGATGTCCCGATTTAAACCCCAGTTGCTCTTTAATGCTCCATGTGTATGAGATGGGGTGTCTTTAAACCTGTGGTGGCTCAGCCTCTCCTGATCGTGTCCGCCGGCCTGGTTTGGAGGTTTGATCTTGCTCGGCTGTTTCCTGTTGTGCGGCTGTGTCTGAGCGTCTTTGAGGAAACGATGAGCGTAAAAACTTTGCTGTTCAACAAACGGCTCCATTTTTCATGTCTCGCAGCTCGTTTCCGTAATTGCTCTTCTCTTCGTGCCGGCCCTTGAACGACCCCTCTTAATGTGATTTCTGTGTAAGTGAGCAACACGTCACAGTCGTCCTCCTTTACTTGATTCAACTCCGAGGCTTCAGATGTCTCTGTTGGTCAGATCAAGTCGACTTCTTCCAACGATCTGGCATGAAATTACAGCCGAGGAAAACAAAGAAGGAATTCTTTACTGAAGCGGGAAAAACTGGAAGATTTTCTCTTGATTTGAGATGCTCAGACTACTGAAGCCCGGATTAGCTTCACAGGAAGTTTAAAGGAGACGGCTCACCCCAAAAGCTCTCATTTTCCATCTGCCCTGTTGAGCCGTTGTTTTTCCTGAGTGTTTTGAACTAAATCAAGTGCTTAAACTCGGAAAACTTGCACCGATTCTCAGCTGGAAAACATGGATTGGCAGCTCCAGGTTGTTGAAGTTAACTCAGTCTTTTTCTCTTGATGAAAACCAGAGTTGGAGATTGGCAGACGGATTGGTAGTGAGGGCTCAGCTGTTGATCTGCAGGTGGACTGATGTTCCTGTCCTCGCCTGTGACCACGAGCTGGTGGTGACTGAAAGGTGGTCCGACCGATAACGCGATGTTTTCTGAATGGGATGTTTTTAACGTTCCTAAGAGCATCTGATTGTTCTGGAAACTCCTTTAACCAAACTCTCGGAGCTCATTGATCCCAACCCTTCGTCTCTTTAAAGTTGGTGCTTTTAATTTGGCGGTGTCCTCCCGTTTATGACCTGACTGGCTCTCAGGTGATGTCACAGCAGAAGTAGGGGAAGCTATTCAGACTCAGAGCAGCGTCTGTCCCAGTTGACCTCTTGGCCCTCTGGGCTTTGATTGGGCAATAACCCATCGCCTGGAGGAGGAGGGGGAGGGGTTTGTGGTATCATGTGGAGCAGCGTGTTGACCTCTGAGCTGTGGTTCAGGAGCCGCTCGGATTACTCCCGTGTGGATCAGGGTTTGATTGGAATCTGGTGTTAATCTGTCGGGATCGGGATGCTCATAAATCAGGAGCTTAGACGTTCACACGGAGACGGTCGGAGTGCGAGCTGCCGCCGCCGCCGCCACTTCTGCTCTGCTCACAGAGCTAGACTCACAGACTAGTCTTAATTAAGTCCCATTGATCGGCTGCCATCGACCGCTCTCACAGCCACTCACTCGATACATTGTGCCGGAAGTTATCAATCATTGTGGCGTCGAGTATTTAGGGAGCTGCTGTCTTTTTCTGAACCCATTTTCAGACTTTTGAACGGCCGTCTCTCCGGGTTTGTGAGATCATCTCGATTCACAGATCAGACCGACGGCTGTCAGATTCAAACGAGAGCGACGTATGAGGACCTTCTGCTCTTCACAGAGCGCATATTAATGAGCTCATTTCACATGTTATTAATAAAGCTGGAAGAAGAGACGAATTTAAAATTCCAGCCCTGAAAAACTGCAGATTTAGAGTCTGGAGCCTCAGGCCCGTCGATACACTGCACCAGTTTAACGTCTGTGGCACAGACGAGCAGGAACAAGACCAGGACCTGGATGTTTTTAGCATCGCTCACTGGAGGAAACTTCAAAAAGTTCAGGTGAACTTTACAGAGTTGTCACCCTGTGGGTCAGGCGCTGCTTGAAACCAGTTACAGCTCATGAACACTGTGGTTTTTACCATCTCGTGTCGTCGCAGGCTTGTTTAATTTAGTCATCTCACTTTGATCACACAGCCCTGTGGGTCCTGATGAAGGGCCTAAATCACAGAGCTTCTCTTTGGCCTATCAGTGACTGTAACATGTAGATTGCAGCCAAACAGTGTACCTAATAAACTGTCCTTTGAGTTTTTACCTCACTCGTGTAGAAAGCATGTTTAAAAGCTAAATAAATGGGCAGTAAATCTGATCTCAGACCAGCAGCGTGTGCTTAGCGTGTTTTTCTGTTCTGCTCTGCGGCTTTTAACGACACAAACAGCAAAGTCCTCCAGTTAGGTGGTGGTGAGTGAGTCCTCCGTCGGTTGTTTCTATCTTTCTCTTTGCATTCCTCTTCATCACCCCCTGAATCATCCAGCAGCCCTCCTCCTCCTCTTCGTCCTGAACATCCTGCTACATCCTCTCTGCGGTGATGCTCCTATTTATAGCAGCTTTTGGCAGGCAGGAGTCGGCGCTGTGCCGCCTCCTCCTCCTCGACAGCTCTCAGAGAAATGAGGAGGAGGAGGAGGAGAGGAGGAAGCTCTCTTCATGCAGAGAGTGTCATCAGTGGAAACCTCCCCGTTGCCTCCCACGTCCACACTTCCATTTGTGCCGCGGTCCACGGTGAGTGGGCTCGGCGTCTCGCTGATGGGCCCTCTGACGTTACGCCGCATCGCTGCTTCAAACCTTTATTTCTCTTTGAATGTGGCCCATGTGGGCCCGGGCAGAGGGATTCGAACCTGTGACCTGATGCTTGGTTTGCGTGTGAGCGTCGCAGCGCTTCGATCTGCTTGCAGCTGCCTGATGCTTCGCCGACTGCCGCTTCACATCCAGCTCGAACTGCTCGAACATGCAGCTACCTGGATGATTAACCAGAGCAGAAGCTTCTCGTGTTCAGTCACAGGTCAGGTCAGAGCAGCGCCTGCAGTGGAAACTGAATCTTTGACCAATAAAACAAAAAAACAACCCTGATGATGACTTTAAAATGTTTGTAGGAGAGATGGCTGAAAACTATGAATAATTAGTAACTAAACTTTAACCTCAGAGGAGTCGAGCTGTGGCGACCTTTAGGCTACGTTCACACTGCAGGTCTTAATGCTCAATTCCGATTTTTTGATCAAATCCGATTTTTTTGTCTCCTCGTTCACACTACAAATAAAATGCGACAGCAAACGCGCTCTAGTGTGAACGCTCAAAGCGGCCCGCATGCGCAAAAGAAGATGTCACACACAACGCGCTCTGTTTAGACCAAGAACAAACAGTATTGTTTGACTGATGGCCCTTAATATAAAGACTTCGGACTTTACGTTTCCCAATTTTTGCTTTAAGTTATTTTGTTATTTACATAATAATGTAAATAACCTAATAATGATCCTTATTGCTGTTTTAGAGAGGAGCGGTGCTTCAAAGGATAGCTGCAGATTTCTGTCAGAATCTGCAGATTATACAGTACAAATAAAATGTTTACGTTGTCTTCCCAACAGTTTCACTGACATCTACACTGGATGGCTAGGAAGCGTTCGCGATGTCTTCTCGGGCGCTGATAATTGGCTTCAGTCTTGTGTCGGTGACGTAAAAGGCGGATTTAATGCGACTTGACCATTCACACAGCAGTCGCTTTCTAAAACATCGGATATGTATCGGATTCAGTACCACATACGAAAGTGACCCAGATCGGATTTGAAAATATCGGATTTGCGCCGTTCACACTGTCATAGCATGATCGGATATGGGTCGCATAGGGTCAAAAAAATCGGATTTGATGCGCTTTCGCCTGCAGTGTGAACGTAGCCTTAGACTCCCCGTGCTGCTCTCTGCCAGATAGTTTATATGTAAGCTGACAGGTTTCACACACAGCTGTGGTTTCAGTGGATTACAGTCTGTGGATGGAGCAGGCTCTGAAAAAGGTAACAGGATCGATGATCAGCGTTTCTGAGGACAGGAAGAGCCGTTAGCGTTTGTGTTTTCTAAGCAGAGAAAACACAAACGCTCACTCTGCTGGATTCTCACTGTTTGCTGGTGTAACTCGACTTGATGACTGTCGTGCAGACTTTACATGCTTGTAGTTCACAGCTCTAACGGAGAGATTTTCTTATTTTAGGTTTAGGAATCTCGCTGAACCCACTCAAAAACAAAAGCCTGTTTCCTGCCAGGACGAGTGATGAGTAACCTCGCTGTTCCTCGAGTGCTGCGGCGCCTTGGTGAAGCCTTCGATCTGAGCTGCAGAGGAGCGTTTCTCTACGCTGACCTCAGCTGCTGCCGCCCTCACTTTTATCTGCTCTTCAGCACCATATGCCCCGACAGCGGCGGCGGGCGACCCGACCTCGCCTTAGCTGCAAGTCATCGCGTCCCCTGGGCTCCTGGTCATGTGACCTGGCCCCTTCCGTCCGGTCCCTTCCCAGCTGTCTCAGCTGATTTTTCAGTTCTGTGCAGGAAGCAGGAGGCTGAAGATGCTGAACCGTCAGTGGTGCTTCCCCTCGGTCACGTAATCTGTGTTAATCTGTGGAGGGAATCCCAGCAGTTACTCCAGTAATTAAAGCAGGAATTAATCAGCCCGCACACCAGCGTTCAGCTTCACTTCCTGCTTTCAAATACTCAAATGACATAATCAGGCCACAGCGCTACAGAGCGCGCTCACCACGATGTGTTTTCCTTCTCTGGCTTCGCTGAGCCCAATGCGATCAATCGGGCTGAGAGGTCACACGAAGCGGTTATCAACTGGATAAGTTGCCCGGGGTTTATCCTAGCTGTGGAGGAGTCGGAGATTACAGCAGATACTCCGTTAAGTGAAAGTTCAGACGCGTGTGAGACGGTTTAATTCTTCCAGCTGAAGCTCTGATTACAAATATCTGATATCAGGTCAGTTCCAGGATCACACATGAAGCAAAACCACACAAGAGAAAGCTGGAGTAAAGTTGCTTCTGAGAGTCTGTAGGATGTGGTTCCACACCTGCTCATCTGTTACCATAACAACATAATGTTCTCTGGAGCAGGTTCGGTTTCCATGGTGAAAACACTTCTTCGTGGACATGTTCGCCTTACTGTTCGCGCGACTGTTGACCTCGCGAGCAGCTGCTGTCACAGAAGCTCATGAAAATGTAAATCTAAAAGTTTTCATCTCAGCGGTGGTCTCCCGTCGCCGGGGTTCCGGCTGTTCGGGGACGTAGGTACAGAGGCCGTGCAGCTGTAGGTGATCGGTGGACGTTCTGCAGAAGCAGAGTCAGACGATGTGATTGGCAGCATGCGATTAACACGAGTCTCGTCCAGCTGCACGGTAATCATGCACCCGTGAAATTATTCCTCCTCTTAATCGAGGTTATCTGCGTTTCAGATTTCTGCAGCGAATCATTATTTTTAATGATTAACTGAAGTGAAAGTGTTCGTATTAGTGATGATCTTCAGGCTGAAGCAGCAAGATTCAGTTTTACTGTGAGGTGTGACAGCAAACCGTCATCTGAAGAGAGGTCAAAAACACGTCAGCAGACATGTTTGAGTTACAGCACGAGGCCTGCTCGCCGCTCAGCGTAACGTTTGTACCGCTGACCTGAAACCGTGCAGAGCCCAAAACAGTAAAAAGTTACTAATAAGTTAAAACCTTTTAGCTTGTGAAGGTCATGTCTGTATGATGTGCTGGCTGTAAGTCATAAGTGAGCAAACTAAAGTGACCCAGAAAGACTGATCCAAACACTGGGTGACAGTTCCTCTAATGACCACTAGAGGCTCCAGCAGAAATAAAGATGTTTACAGCCTGGTCTCTGGAGCTGACGCCTCCCTCATCACTGTATTCATAAGCAGCCAGGCTGTGCAGGTTTAGAAGAGTTGAGCTAATCCACTTATTTATCCACTTATTCTGAAGTTTACACAGGTTTGTTTTAAATATAGTCCTTCGAGCGACCTTACTCTGAACCTTCAGAGCTTCAGCGAGTCGACGGGTGACTCATGGCGGCATCATCCATGTTTTCAGTGGACGAGGAGAAAACTGTTTCGTTTCCATAGAATAAGCTACAGTGGTCGTGACATCACACACAGTCCTCTGTGTGGTGCTGTCATTAACAGCTGAGCGGTGTCTTGCATTGTTTAGCAGTTAAAGCAGGCGTGGAGGCAGAAATCGCAGCTTCAGTTTGATAAAATAACAGAGAGGTTTGGTGGAAGCAGTCAAGAGTGCTGAACACGACTCGGAGACAGAAACTACTCCAGTGTTTTTCCAGGACGATCATCTCAGACTGGACAGTTCGAGCTCCTTCTCACGGCCGGATGTCTGAGCTTCCTGAGCTTCCTGCGACCTTCCTCTGTGTTTGTCCCAGCTGGGCTAATCATGTGTCTCTCCTCTCAGACCGGCTTCATGATGCAGAGATCGGAGCTCTGTGGGGACCACGCCATCTGCTGCTAGTTTTTGCATCTTTGTTTTGGTCTTCCTCTGATCAGAATTGTGTGTCCTGCCATCCTCAGCCTGTGTGTGACAGTGAGAGAAAAGCTGACGCCTCCACAGCCGGTTCCTCCATAAAGAGCCAGCAGTCGGGTTAGGTCAGCATCAGACTCCATGTCTGTGCAGATCCGACTGCTGCCGACGCAGCCTCGACCTCATTTCCATTTGGACTTCCTGCTGGATCTGAGAAACATCAGCTCACAGTCAGGCTTCCTGCAGCCTCACAGACCTACACGGGTTTTGTAACAGCAGCTCAGCTGTAATTCAGCCAGTCTGACAGGATGAAGGTGTGATGGAGGCACCTGCACCGACATCAGGGGGACTGCTGTAGTTTGAAACATGAATCTGACGATGCTGCTGAGAGCTGCATCAGAGACATTTCAAATGAGACTGAGGTTTTTGAAGAATGTGATGGCACTCAGCAGCTGGAAGTCATGGTGTGGATGTTTTAGACCAGGCCGTGTTGACACCAGAGTTTTGGTGCTGTTATGAAGTTGAAATGAGTCGCTGTGCCTCAGACTTGTTCAGATTCACACTCTACATCTGTGGGTGTCGTCTGTGTGCCGCTGCCGCCTCTGTGCCAGCTGTCGTCGTCCTTCTTGAATTCACCAAACGCTGGCCGGCTGGCGCCTCTCAGCCTGATGAACGGAGGTGTTGCCCTTCGCGCTGTTTGCTGGCTCTGCGCCGGTCAGCAGAGGGATCGGGAGGACGGAGGCGTTAAAGGTTCAGGCCCTCAGTGATGATGGGAGGTCTGCAGTTTGAGGCGCTGCTCGGCCAACAGCTCAGCTTCTGACCTGCCGGCTGATCCGGCCCACAGCCACTCAGGCGTGGGATAATCCCGTTCAGCCGCAGCTTAGCATCTCTTTGAAGTTGCTGCTGAAAGTTTCCGAGGTTCTTAGAGCGCCGTCAGGGTTTCACCAATCTGCCTCATGGCAAAACCTCCGACTGCAGCAAAGCGGGATCAGTGTTTGAGACCCTGATCGAGAAAAAGCCAAAACACTGGAGCCAACACCCGGCTCTGAAATCATCCCGAGATCCTGTCAGCACGTTATAAATGTACTCAGGTTACTCCTGATTTTTTTTTTTTTCCCCCCCTTTTTAACCCATTAAAGTTGAATAATTCCCCCTCTTTAAAATCCCTGAGTGAAAACAGCCCCTGAAAGCCGAGGATTTCCTCAGAAACACTCACAAACCCCCATTTCTCCGACTCTGAAGCAGGCAGAATGAAAACCAGCAGAGAGCTCAAACCCTTGGATTTTCTCTGCATTATTCTCTTTGCTCCGATATTAAAACCAAACAATAAGACTTTGACGCTGAGAAATGCCGATCCAGCTGTGAGTGAAGAGGATGTAAGCGTTGGAGTAGCTCGGCAGTTATAAAGAAACTGTTTAGTGTTACAGCACAAATGAAACTGTGGCTAAACTGTGATCATACGTGTCTGTTTGTGTCATGTGACCTGAAAGCCTCGTCCAACGCGCTTCCTGTGCTGCTGTGTGTATACGAGCCTAACCAAGACACTGCCCGGCGTCGGTAACCCTCCAAAGCTGCGCTGGTGTTGTCTCCATTCATCAGCCACACTCATCATTATGTTGGAGCTGAGCACAGTTTGACTTTCTTTAGAACTGAAACAAACACTGTTTTAGTCTCTGAGGTCGGGATTCACACGTATCGAGTCTTTTAAATCGACTTCTGTTGGTCTCACTCTCATTTCTGAATTTAGTTCTTGTCCTTTGGGGCTCGTTTAACGCTCCTCGTGTTCAATTAGAAACACTCGCATTTTTCTTTTCAGACTCCTCAAAGACTCTTCGAAGTGTTCAGATGAAATAATAATAAAAACGCGCTGATGTTTCTTTAGCCGAGCCTCAGATGGTGGACTGAGTGTTTTTACTTTCGCAGCACTTACTGGAGCTGCATTAACTTCTATTTTCCTGAGCGTGGGCGAGCTGCCTGCATGTTCTCACAGTTTGTCTCAGCTGTTTAATTCTCAGTGGACTGGAGACGAATTTAGTCCATAAAAGTGTTTCTTAAAGTCAGGCCGACACAGACGGAAGGTTGCAACAATGTTACCACTGCCCTCAGATCGAGCAACGTGATTGGCTGCTGAAGCGTTTAAGTCCGTAGCTCCTTCACTGGGTTTTTTTTTTTCTTTTTTTAATAGGGAAAAGAAAGACTTACTTTCATAAAGAAACTTTATGATTTTAGGAAACAAATAAATCCTGCGATCTTAGTTTTTGGTTGAAATGTTTTCAGTCGGTTGAATTCCTGTTACACCTCCGTGATGTTCAGGTTTCTGATGTCCTCCTCCCGCTCAGCGAGTTGGCGCTCTGAAAAGTGCCCATCACTCGGTTTGGTTACGTAACCGCGTCTGTGCAGGACCGTCGAGTCGTTCACCTGTCACACTGAGCGTCTCTCCTCCCAAAGCCAGAAAACAGATGAGTAAGACTGGAGAGCTCTGACTCATCAAGATGTGAAGGCTGCCGATCAACGGACGAGGCCTCCGAGGAGGACTTCTGCTCTTTTTCCATTTATATCCTTGTTTTTATTTTATAAACTACACCGACTGGAGCTCTGACCACAACAGAGACCCAAGCTGTGATTGGATGTTTGTTGGAGAGGTGCACTCTGGGACTTGAGTTTCTTCTCTTGCACAGGTTTTCTTCACCTGCACCGATGATTCAGTCACAAGGGTTTGGTGCTGACGAGCAGTGAGTCACCTCCTTTTGTTGAGAAAAGCAGTCAGAGGATCAGAGAAGGATTATCCTTTAAATGGACTGGTTCTTATATAGCGCTTCTCTACTCTGAGCACTCAAAGCGCGTTATACAACTAATTCATTCACCCATTCACACAAGCACTTCCAAGCTTAAGTATCTAACATTCACACACATTCACACTCCGATGGCTGCATCGGAGAGCAACATGGGTTAGTATCTTGCCCAAGTATATTTGGCATGCAGACTGGAGCAGCCTGGGATCGAACCACCGACCTTCCGGTTAGTGGCTGATCGGCTCTGCCACGCTGGCGTTCTTTCTGAATTCCTTCCTGGGAATAACAAACTCACTTGGTGACACCTCCAGCTCACCAAGGCCAATCAGAGCCCCCAGAATTTTGGCTCTGTGGACCCGTGGGTCACATTACTGACCAAAAACTGCCCGTTTAGAAAGCTGAAACACAGAAAAGCAGGTTAGCTCATGTTTGGGTTTAAAATTTATTACAAAAAAGGTTTTAAATATGAGGTCTCTGCTGGTTTGTTTGTCTTTTATCGCTTTGTTTTCCCTTCTTTACGTTGAGGTTTTTGTTTTGTTAGTTTGTTGCGTTTTCTTCTCTGTAAATAATGAACCCGTAATTACTGATTCTCACCACATGGTGGAGCCGCCTGCACTGTTGTTGTGCTCGAGTGGAGAGTTTCATGAAGATGTGTCGTGTATAATCGTGACAGCTGCTCCTCCCCGAGCCTGATTCTTTTGGTGGTTCTTCCTCCCCGCTGTCGCTGCTCATAGCGGTTCAACTCATTGAACTAGAGTTGTTGTCACATTGCTGTTGGCCCCGTTTTGCTGATTTTTGTGTTTTCCTGTTGCAGAAGTACAGGCACCACGATGAGGACTCGTCCCCCCAGGACCAGAGCTCCCCCCAGCTGACGGAGGAGGCGGGGGGCCCAGAGCTGGTCCAGGTAGCAGAGAAGAACCTTTCCCTGATCGAGAATGTGCACGGCTACGTCACCCACGCTCACATCTCACCGATGAAGGTAGGAGATGGCATTGTCTCAGCCTCCCGTCTCTCTCATTGGTCCAAACGGCGACTTTACTGGCTTCTCTTTCAAACAGTCAGCGAGCCACAGCCTTCATTTCAGACGTCCGTCACAGTCAGATCATTGATGAGCGGTGCATCATTATGTTCTGTAGCTGCAGCAAATAAAAAGCTTGCTCTCAGTTTCAGTGAAAACCTGCTTCTGGAGGTTTTTAATGTAATGTTTTTAAGTCCAACGGTCCTTCTGAAAAGACCTGGCTGAGCCAACATTCAGGCAAAATCCAAGATTTCAGCTCATAAAATATTCATGTAACGGGAACGTTTCATGGTGCACGAACGAGCCTGATATTCTGACCAGAGTTTGTTAAAATGCCAGTGAAGTTAAATGTTTTCATGTGTTTCTCATCTCTTTACATTTGTTTCCTGATGGCGACTTTTCGTGTTTATGTGTGCACACCAATCAGAGTCGCCGCATTCCACTTTAATCAGTCGATCAATCGACGAAGCAGGTTTTTGTCATAAAATGAGTATAAATGTCTTAATCTTAATCTGTTTTAGACACACACACACACACACACACACACACACACACACACACACACACACGTGGAGGATGAGGCTTGTTGCTTGTATGTGTTGCATCATGTGACCCATTAAAATGCTGACGCTGCTCTGAAGCTCACACCTGTTTCCTGTCATCGCGCCATCACACACCTTTCAAATTCCTCTGGTCCACGTTTCAGTGTTACAGCTGCAGCAGGTAAAAGTCCAGGTGAGATCACCGCATGGTATTGTGGGCGGAGCCTGAGAATTCCCCCTGAGGTAAACCTACAGGATTAGATGTTTGGGGTCTCGATGTTGAGGCCGTCCAGGACTTCCCGCTAGTGGACGCTTCCTAAAGTTTTCCATGAACAGAATCAAAGCTGTGCGATCATAAATGTGAAAGGACAGAAATTCTGTCAAACATGGATTCATCCAGCTCCTGATGTTTCATCCAAACATTGAGAGGGAAGTAGCAGCCCTGGCTGCTGGAACGCCCTGTTAGAGCTTCCTACTAGTTTCCCGGATTTTCCCAGTCTGAAAATAATTTAGGTGACTCAAACGCTTCAGGACAAAAGCACGAGCTGATATTTAAACACTTTCCTCGTGTGATGTGAGCAGCTTCTCTCACAGCCGGGCCTCGGTTTGGAAACCAGATCGCGCTCGGTCTGTTTCTCGCCGTCCTGGAAGCTCGACCAGGGGAATTTGGCGTGCTCCCAGTCACGTGACTCTGCCTCCTGTTCGTGCTGCTTCTGTCAGCGCCCGCTGTGTTTGTGTCTGTCGCTGCTCGGGCCTCCACGTTACTCTCATAACGACTGTGTGTGCCGTTAAAGGAGCATTTCACCAACTCCACACGTCCACGTTAATGTGTGTGCCCATCGTCTGTGGAGAAGAGCTGTCACGGTGCATTATGGGAAGTGTAGGATCCAGTGTTTTTGTAGCTTGGCCGATTAATTAGGGACAAGTGGACAGTATTTAGAAAGATGCTTTTTTCTGACGAGCTGTTAAAGTAAGACTGAAAATCTCTTTAACGCTTTCAAAACGTTTGAAATTATCTTTAAGTTTGTAAAAATAAAATGGATACAGAAAATAACCTTCAGTTTAAGCCGTTCTTGACAAAGAAGGTGATGAATTATAAATAGTCATTAAAATGACTTTTTCTTCCCACGTTTGATGAATAAATCGTTTAATAAAAGATCAGTTTAAATAAAAACCAAAGGCTGCTTCGGTGAGATGTCGCTGTATTTCCAGCTGATTGTCACATAAATGTGTTTCCTCATCAGTGTGCAGCGGCGCCAGAGAACAAACGGAAAGGCCTCCTGCCTGAAATCTGCCTCCGTGTTTCGTGCTCAGAGCTGATTAATCCGATCTCCGATTAGCTGAGATGTGATATTTCACGGAGGTTTGACCCGTTTCACGCTGCACTGCTCGTGGTAACGGAGAACATGGGATCAGATCAAAGCTGGGTGGCTGTGATTCGCAGATGGAGCTCTGCTGCCATCGTGTGGAGATCAGATCATCTGCAGCACGAGGCCAAAGCGCCCTCACAGAGGGTGTTGATGCCGCACCAGGTGGATCTAACCCGACTTTCTTTGAGGCTTCAGTCTCTTATTTAAACCTTATTTAACAGAAATCTCAAAAATGTCTCTAATTTCTTTTTAATGTCTCGTGCTTTAAATATGAGACCTGTATGAAATCTGTAGGTGACTGCCTCCCAGTGTTTGTGAAGGGTATTACATCATAAATCACATGAACGAGGGAAATGAACGAGTCATGTTTTATAATCTCTCTTAATATAGAAAGATTTGTGTTCATTCTAAAGACTTTCGAGATCTGTCAGATTTTTGATGCTTTGTTCTTTGAAACAGAATAAAAAGCTCGTTAATTTTAAAGATAAGGCACGTCCACATAGTTCAGACAGCGGCTGACATAATTATGTCAAAGTAACGCTTAACATCGGCGTCCACAGCGTCAAAACTGGGAATCTGCTCGTGCTGAAAACACGGCTCACGCCAACACAGGTTCACGTGAACATCTGGAACTCCTGGAATAAAAATGCACCACAGTAAATGTGGAGAGCTGAGAGGAGCACTGTGTTTGGTGTAAAGATTTGAGATGATGTGAGAAGAAACTCCACTAAACTTTGTTTCTATGCAGGAAACAATTACCGTTAAAAAGAAAAGGAAAGAAAAAACAGCCGAACACGAAACAGTCGAGCTGCAAACGGTTCAAACGCTCCGTCGATCGAAGGGAAGGACGCGCATTCTCACATCTGACCAGCCAAACTCGCTGAAACAGTCGGACCAGCGTCAGATAAGCCTCAGAGAGCAGAAGGCATGAATAAAAAACTCTGTTCACGTGACTGAGTGAGTCCATCGTGGTCCAAGGGTTGGAGAAAGATCCGCTCAGTGCAGACGATAAAGTTTTAGTTGATCTAAAGAGAGAAACTGATCTCGATGAGGCTTTTTTGGGCCAGATGTTAAACACTGGATGAGGAGAATGAAGTCAAAGCTGTTTTGGTTTGTGTGTGAGCTAACGTCGGCCTCTGGGCTGCAGTTCTGTGGTGTAGTTGGAGGTTTATTGTGATGTGTTGTAGCCTTCACCTGTTCACTGTGTGTGTCCCCCTGTTGTATGTGGTTTTCCACACGTGTGTTGCAGCAGCGTTCACGCCTGATTCGGACTTGTGTGTTCGGTCCTGACAGTGTGACGGACTCGTCTCTGAGAGGGTTCAGCCTGCCGTCCAGTAAAAGCCTCAAAGTAACAGAAATGAACCAAAAAGTGCTGCAGAATCAATCAAGTCATAAATGTTTGACCCATTTTTGTTTCTACTGAATAAATCGACATGAATAAAAAAGACAAACCTCAGCAGGCTCATTGATCACTGATCTTCTCCTGACCTGTGGTCACGCCGTTAACCATCAAAGCTCCTCCTCCTCTTTGTCCTCCTCATCAGTTTATCGCTCGCTCACCTGTGAACGCTCAGGTTTCTGTGATTCCTCTCCCTCAGATTTCTTCTTAAAGCAGATCTGACCTCATTTGTAATGATGTTCAGACTCTGATGATATTCTGTTATTCTTCTCGTCAGGTCTCATCTACAGATTCAAACCATCGAGGCGCTCTGTGTGCGTAAACATCGGTATGCGAGATGATGTCCAGTTCTGAGTTTAACTCTGGCGAGATGTTCAAATCGTCCCTTTTAACAATAATTTTTCTTTGTTTGGTGGAAATTAACCAAAAATTCAATAAATGGAATCAGTTATCAGCCTAGAGTTGTATATTTGCTGCAGCTCATCGAGAGTTTGTCATGAATATTAAGATAAAAATAATACGGCTTATTCTCTGTATTAGCAGCCAGGCTTTAAGTGCCTAAAGTCCCTCAGTCTCTCAGCTGGGCCCAACTGTCTAAAAGCACTAAATTGTCTTTAGGCAGTGACTTCTGATTGGTCGGGGTTAGCCAAAGATAGTAGCGTGCATGAAAACATCCCGTTTTACAGCATTAACCTTTCAGGCTGGTGAAAAATCGAAACAGCAAAGCATTGCAATATTTTGTGTACAGTCTGAATACTACAAACGAGAGGGCAACCTCTCTGCAAACAGTGGCAGTCTGACTCTGACTGCACTCGTTGTCAAAGGTTTGCAAATGAGTGCATCTACTTTACAAACGCAGACAGCCGGTTGGTATCAGTCTGAGTCTGTCAGGCAGCTGCAGGCATCCTGCTTAGATTCATGTAGAACAGACAAACTCGTGTAACAACTACATGTGAACCTCTGTGTGGACAGACGGCAACAGAGATGTGATTTTCTATGATTTCTCACAGTAAATTGTTGCTTAAGGTTAAACTGACTGTGCTACGTTCATTGTGTCCATGTCTGTCAGTCTCATTTTGCAGTGAGAACCATTATGCTGTTAGATGAAGTTATTGTAGTGGAGTCTGCCTTACAGTCTAAAGGACCTGCAGGTGACTGTTGCTGTGATTTGGCGCCGTATAAATAAATAAAACTGAATTGACAAAGTTTAACTTCAGTTTAAAATAGTGATAAATCACAGTATGTTTTTGCACAATAGTACAAATTGTTCAGAAAATGTTAAATTGCAGTAACATCACATGATGGGGTGAATCTGCCCTCTGACAGGAAGTGGACTCAGAGGAAGTTGATGTAAATTACAGAGTGTCGGTTTGAATCTGTAGATGAACGAAGGTAAAAGGTCCTGCTGACCGAAAGTCTTGGATCAGGTCTCGCATGTGTGCGGCCCCCGGGGGTGGAGGTGTCTGCGACTATCGTTAAAGCAGAAAGGTGGTGGAGACGAGTGCACTAGCCAATCAGAGGGAACCATGTTTGTCTGTCCAGTGTTTGCTGTGTTCTTTTGGTCGTTCAGTGTAGAAACATGTCACCTTCATCCGTACGGAGACGCCTCCCTGAGCGCTCCTCCGTGTCTGTCTGTCTGTGACGCTCCTCCTGCCGTGTCTGAGCGAGCCGCCGTGTCTCCTCCTCTGCTCCTCTGTCCTTTAGGTAGCGTCTCTGGAGTGCATCTTTGACGGCTCAACTTTAGGACAGCATCACCCGGAGCTCCCCTCCCCTACGTCCTCCACTCTCTACCCCCACGGAGAGGAAAGCCCCCTCCCCTCCTGCTCCTCCAACCCTTACCCCCCGATCCAGGTAAACCCCCACCCCTCACCTTCCCATCCCGCCGGGTTGTTTTCTTGGTACTGCTGTATTATTTCACATCGCCATCATGTTTCACACCTATCTGAAGCACGACGTGCTCTGATTACAAATGATTTGCTCTGTGGTAAAAACTCACATGTTTAAACTGTAATAAATTAGCATTTTTAGGGGCGTGGCCTCTTTGGCTGACAGGTGGATGGTGACACAGGCGGCTGTAGCTGCTAGCTCTGTGCGTATTTGTGCTGTGGGAGTGTTTTGGAGCGTGTTTAGTGACATTAGCTGACAGTAATATGGCTGCTGTGAGGTTAGTGTACCGACAGGCCGTCCAAGAAGTCTGAGCGCGAGCGCTGGGGAACTGTTAGGATTGTATTTGGAGGTTACTGAGCGTCAGTGAGCCGGTGTCTGTGTGATGCACCCGTACAGCTTGCTAACATGCTAATTCTGGTGTTTAACCCTGCCATAGAACCAAGTCTGCCAGAGCTTACTTTATATTTTTACATGCTGTGGAGCCATTTGTGGGAGCATTTCAAGTTGCTATACATCAATACAACTGTTATAGCCCAAATTTTAGTAATATGTCTGCATTAAGTCCACAGTAACTACATAAATTGCAAAAAAGTGCAATACGCATATTTTACACATATTTCTACTTAGAGAAATTTAAGAAGCTTATCCCTCAAAACTTTAAATACAGAAAAGTTGCAAAAAATAGTTTACAGCAACAGCAAATTTATTTTGAGTGTCTTTATCGTTCTATTTTTTAGATACACCAATTTTTATATACTGCAGAAAAAACAAAATTAAATATTATAATGCAAATTTGCAAAGAAAACAGCAGGTGCATCAAAATAAACTATTTAAAGCAGTGCATTTTCTGTTCTAAGCATCCCAGCAACTATTCAGAAAAGCATGAAGTCCAGCATGACTTTTAAAAACACCAGTATAGGCTTATAAGGCCCATAAGTAAATAAAAAAATTTTTAAAAAACTACATTTCGGTTTCGGCCAGGAAATGGCGGACATGCGATAGTTCGCGCTGACGTCTATTCCAACCTAGGAAGTGTTACAAACAGCTGATCGGCAAAGCGTGTTTCTGGAATATTATGTTTTTGTTACTGCAAGTGGTTTTTATGTAATTTTTGCAAAGCTTTATGTGGAAGGAAACCGTGACCGAGGACAAGCTGATGGCATCAGATGTAAGTACAACTCCTCCGGTTTCATATGCAAAAAAAAAAAATTATTGAGCTAGCTACGTGGTTCTGGTTCTACAGGGATTTAAAAATAGTTACCAAAACGTAGCGTGCTGCTCCGACCGGCTTTAAAGGGTGATGGTGTAATAGCTGACTGTCTCAGTGACTCAGTGCAGATGAAGTCCTGCATGTTTTGAGTCACACAAGTGATCTCAGGCCGTTTTCTCACCTGTGGGTCGTTTGCTCTGCTCTGATCCGGTCAATGAGTTTGTAAACCTGTAGCTTTGACTGCGGTTCGGTTTGTTTTCAATCACACCTGCACAAACGACCCGCACCAAGCTCTAACCCGAGGTCGATTTAAAAGGACTAAACATCGTCTTCAGCGTGGAGACGTTTCTGTTTTCAGTGTGTGCATTAACAGGTATTCATTCTACAAGCTCACACCTGTGAATCTGTAAGTCTTCATGTCGCACATGCAAAGAGCCACACACATCTCGACTCCTCACTGGTTGCTGTGGTACGTTTGGTGGTGAAGCTGGAGCTGAGAGTGAAATGTGCAGAGTGCAGGAAACGTGAGCAACGGTAGACCAAACCGCAAACTTGGCTGTGTGCACAACTTATCTGTAGTGAAGTTTGAGGGTCTTGCAAACTGCAGGAGTTTCCTGTGTTGGCAGGCGTGCCGATGAGTCAGCAGCAGGTCTCTGTTCGATTCCCGCTGACCCGCAGCTTTACTGAATGTCACTGATTTGTTTTTCACATGTTTTACCTGCAACTGTCCAAAGATAAAGAACAGAGGTGGGGGGGTTCTGGCCCTGATCCGTGCAGCTGTTTGTGCCTCAGACTCTTCAGCACCTCCAACACTCTTTGGAGGAATCTCTTCATCCAGCTCTTCATTGTTTCTTAAACGTTTGATCTGCAGCGGCCGCCCTGCCTGACGTCAGCAGGTGGATGCTATCTCCACCGCCTCCACGGCGATAACGCAGCAAATGGACTGTCACATCCCACAAAGACGGCGAGGGCCGCGAGGACGTACTGTACGCCCCTGTGTTTATTGTCCCTTTCATTTTTTTTTTCATCTCGTTTTCTCCACCTCTCACTCGACTTGCTGTCCTCAGCAGCGCCATGGCAACACAGGAGATGAATGTCGACAAAGAAAATCCAGACGGCAGGAAAATGGAGAAGGAGGAGGAGGAGGGGTGAACCTGCACGGAAGGACAAGGAACGATTTAGTGAGGCTTTCAGTAACACTGTGAGGGGGTGATGATAAAATGGAGAGCTGCCCTCCTCTTCGTCCCCAACAGAAAGATTTACAGCTGCTCTCAAGTATATTTAGCAGCAGAGCTCATGAAACGAGGGCTCCTTCATCGTCTCCGCTGCACGTCGGTCCGGGGAGGACGGGCCAGCTCTATTTAAAGCTTTATGAAGTTTCAGGGAAACCGTTCAATGTCGGTGCGGACGTCTTCATGAGCGGGAAACTCGTGGATGGCGGGGAAAACGTGTTCATTTAAGCATTTATGATAGGCTCGTACACTGTAAGAAGAAACACGAGTGGCCGATCTCACAGCAGACAGAAACTTACATGAGTTTAAAGTTTATGTGCCAGGTTTTCTTCTTCATCACATCAGTGAGATAATTTATTAATTTATTTAAAAAAATGCATTTCTAACATGTTTTACTGAGGTTTTCTCTCCTGAAACTAAGGTTTCTGCTGCAAACAGGCTTCAATGTTTCCCTTAAACACTATGTTCTGCATCTGGACCAAACGTGCTCCTCCTTTTGCCCCGTTTGTACCGATTCAGTTTTCAGGAACTTTGGTTCATTAGTTTTCGTGTAATCGAGAAACGGTGAAAGTGTGCAACAAACTGAGTAACAAAGAAAAATCCAAACCTCGGTACAACTCAGAGTCTTGACCTCAGAACTTCTACTCAACATATTTACTCTTAAATTCATCTTAAGATCAAATAAATGTGAAGCTTTTGACTCATCGCTCTCTTCTCTTTGTATAAAATGAAGTTTGGTCTTTGGGGTTCATCCACAGCCTGGTTTAAAGGACACGGTGGCCTCAGGTCATCAGGATCAGCTGCTACGTAAAGCGGGGTGTCATCATCGTACAGGTGTGTTTCCTCTGGCTTATGGATCAGGTAACTGTTTGAAAGGCGTGTCCTGGGCAGAGCCTGGTGGGACACCATGTCAGAGGTTTAGTGTCTGTAAGAGAAGCTTTTAATCACTGTTTTCATCAGTGACCTCAGGCCCAACACGGCGCTTACAGCAGAAAACCTTTAAAGGACTAAAATTGAGACAAACATGATTCACCAGAAAGTCTTGTTTTATTAAGAATATGACCACAACTTTAGACTCTTGATATCAATCTAGTAAAAATTATACAAATTAAAGCTGTTTGACAGTTTTAAATGCAGTATATGCACCATACTTTAATAAGAAAACATTTATTTCGTTTGGACAAAAGGAAGCAGGTGGATAAAACCAGACTGACATTTTGGCCCAGCCTTCAGACTAGCACCACTTACATACGGATATATTTTTTTAGCAGGCAGTAAAGAACGAAGAGCTGACGTAGAGTGATGTGACTCTGATGCTGACGGTGCATGTTAATGAAACGGACACTTTGCTTCATCATGTGACAGACTTGGACTCATCTGTACTTCCTGTTCTCAGGTTTATGACCTTAAAAGGAAAATGTACAAAATCACGTAATGAAGTGAAAATTGCAGAATAATAACAGCCATTTAAAAACAAATGATGAGTGCAGGTTACAGCTGCGTGTTATAAATCATAGTTTTTAATCTATAACATTTAAATGACTAAAGAAAAATGTTGTATTCTAGATTTATCAAAATTATATCAATGCTGCGCTAGGGCTGGGCGATATGACCCAAAATTCATATCTCGATATTTTTTAGCTGGATGGCGATATAAGATATATATCTCGATATATTTTTTTTAAAGCCATAAAGTAAGAACAAAAAGAGAGTTCTTAGTCAAAGCTGTGTCCCAGATGTCACACAGGCACTTTTATTAACATAGAGCAGATGTACATAAAATTTACTCAAAAATAAATTATGAGCATTTATTAAATAATAATGCTCCATAAATAAAAGAAAACAATGTTGTTTTTGTGCATAACAAAAAGCTCACAAATGTGCAGTCAAAATGAAAACTAAAAGACGATCACTATAACAAGGACAGATTTCACAGCTGCTCTGTTCCCAACTTGTACTGCGTGACTGACAACCTGGAGTTTGTAATCCGCTTCGCAACCACGTCTCTTGGTGCCATTTATGGTCCTTATACACAGTAAGGTAATATTACGTTGAAGCACAGTACGTATCACTCCGCGAGGCTCAGCCGTAATGCTCCGACAATCCATCAAGCGGTGCAGCTCCGTAGCTTACCAAAGTCGTACTAAAACATTTTGTGACAGATTGCTGAGCGCCGTGTACCACATAAAATCGGTGCGCGGCCACCAAGCACAACCAGAATTCATACATAAGGCGCGCTGTCAACTTTTGAGAAAATGAAAGGATTTTAGTCCGTGCAGCACCTCTGGGCTGCATGGCGTTAGCGTGGTTAGCTCGTTAGCGTGGTTAGCTAGCTAACACGTTGACGCCGTCCAGCCCCACGCACAGGGCGATGCGCAGTAACTCGTTAACGGATTTGCCGTGTCCATCTTGTCGCTTCCTGCAGGTGAAGCGATGGGGGAGGAGGGGGAGTTGTGTTCAGTGAAGGAGAGGCGAGGCCGAGTAACGTTGCGTAAAGACGAAAGTGGACGAAAGAGAGGCAAACTTGCGGCTCCACAAGTATAATTATAACATAACATAGACTATATCGATATAAAGGATATTGTCACATCTTATATCTCGTATAAAAATATATCGATATTTTTTAAAAACTCGATATATCGCCCAGCTCTATGCTGCGCTACAGAAATAAAAAGTGGTCTCCTTGAGACGTGCAGACGTCCATTGATCTCTGATGTTCCTGTGGGCCGGATTTGGACCCTGGGTGGCCTGTTTCTGGCCCCAGCACCACATGTTTGCCACCATTGCTCTAAATGAACTCACTGTGCTGTCGTGACCGCCACTCCTGTGATCTCCACACCGGGAAAACTCGGAGTCTTCCCTGCTGACTCATTTTCGGAGTCTGAAGTAGGACAAAGGTCAGCTGGACCAACCCCGCTGAGAGGGAGGAGGAGGAGGAGGAAGACTGTGTGAGGTTTCCAGACTGCAGAGAGAAGAGATCAGAGGACCAACTTCCTCCCTGCCTGCGCTCTCTTTAAACGCACGCACACACGCACGCGCGCGCGCACGCACACACACACACACACACACGCACACGCTCTCTCTCTCGCTCGTCCTCTCGTCAGCCCTGCAGTCTGCTGTTGCTGTCTGCTCCACACAGACGGAGGCTCGCCGACCGGCTGCCGAGCGATGCTCTCTCACCCCGTCGCCACGTTAATTCCCCCCCAGAGGCTCCGCGCTTTCTCCCCCCGTCACCCCCGCGCCATGACGAGCGTTTATCCCCGCTGACAGGAAGAGGACGACCGCGGTTCGGCTCATCTCCCGGTCACCTCCGTCGGCTCCTCTGCAGCCTCCCTGTTTGTGTCTGAGAGGAAGAAGACGAGGAGGTGGGGTGGGGGGGGGGGACCCAAGGTGGAGTGAAGCCCCCTCCCATCGTCTGTTCTCCAGCCAGCACCACCTCTGCCACCCCGCAGCCTGCAGCAGGAGCGAGGAGGCGCAGAGGAGGCGACACACCACCTTCAGCGCAGCAGCAGTGGCGGCATCAACATGCTCAACTCTGTGTGGTACGCCAAAAAGATGGGCCGCCGCATCATGGGCACCCTGAGGAGAACCAAGCGGCTCCACCGGCGCCTACTGGTAGGTCGCCCCCCCCTCCTCCAGCTCCTCCACCTCCCACCTATGAGGAAAATAAATCCTCCCAAAGGTTAGGAGGTAGGGGGAGGTGCTGCAGCGTGCAGCGTGACTCATTTCCTAGCACGTGTGTTCATACGGTCATGCACTCCCCCGTGTGTGTGTGTGGTGAACGTATTGATCGGGCCGTCTGCTGCGTGACGCTGCTGGCTGATGTGTAAAAGTTGCAACAGGAGATCTGCTGCTGCTGCGTCATGTGTCGGCTCGCGCACAAACGCTCACATCTGGTCCAGAAACGCCCTCGATCCGCATCCAGCAGATTTACGTCGTGATAAAGAACATGCGGCAGCGCGTGTGTGTGTCACTGAGGTGATTTGTTGATAAGGCTGCAGCGGCCGTGAGCGGGTTTTTACATTAACGTGTCGTCTCAATGTGTGAATGTTCCAGAGCTGTGCTTTGAATCTGACGGCGAGGACGAGGTGGCGCTCGGAGTCTCGGGGGTCCGTGTTGGTGTCGTACCTGTGCAGGTTTCCCTGACCCGCTCTCTGCCTCTGTGTGGCTACGCTGAACAGGTTTACCTGCATAAACAGCAGCATCATATTCTGGGCAGATGTGAGGAACCCCTGCAGTAGCACATGCCTTCCCTGGCGTTGCCTAGCAACCTCTAGGCTCCTGACACACAGCGCTACCCAACCACCTCCCCCCGTTTACTGACACACACACACTCATACGTTAACATACATGCTCGTCTGCAGCTGTATTTTTATCACAGTGAGGTTGTAACGGGTGGCGTCATGGTTACAGCGGGCTATGACGCGACGCCTGGACGACGTGGAAGGCGTTTTCGGTGGCAACGAACCAGCTGAGGATCGTTTAGCAGCTAAAGAGGCGATAATTCCCCTCAGGTGCTTTCACGCCTCCCGAGTCGGATCATATGTTGATGTTCAGTTTATTCGTGCTGCCTCCGGGTGGAGGATCAGACTCTGTTACAAACGGGAACACGCTGGACTTCCCAGGGACGCACTGATCCAACTTTTCCATCTCTGATGCCGTTCCTACGACACCTGACAACGTAGCATCGTTAATATTACTCTGTAATCCTCACTGTGAGAAAGAGACTGGAAGTCATCCTTTTATTTTCCAGTAAAACGCTGAGCAGTGGGTGAAATGTTTGCCACTGTGGGCTCTGTCCACAGGCCGATTCACCTGTGACCCAAATATCTCATCAGTGTCTGCTTCATCGTTCCTGCTGTTCTCATCGTCACATCAGGAGGTCCTGGCAGGATTCAACTCTTAAACATGTTAACATGAGTCTGAAGTCAGACTCGTGGTCATTGTGGGTTAGCATTGTTCTTCGACTACACACAGAAAGGAATGATGTGAAATGCACAGGTGTGGTCCTTCAGGGGGCGAGCAGCACATCATCGGTGCGTAGTCCGAATGCTGATTGGCTGAAATGTTGTCATGAGGTTGGTGACATAAAGTTGTGGAAATGGTAGACTGAGATAAACCACTTACAGATGGACGTCTGAGTTTAGTTATAATTAGGTAAATGAAGTCAGCGGACAACATTTTCATGGAAAATAATACGAGTGGTGATAATCCAGCTGTTGACACGAACGTCACAGCCCAACAATCACGCCGACGAGCGAGCTCACAGCTGGAATCAAACCTCGGGTAGTTTTGTAGTTTCAGAGCTGATTGTGACGACTCCTGGATCAGAGGCCACGCAGGAGGTGAGATGAGGACTGGAGCTGATGATGGGAAAGTTTGATTGTTTATAGTTTGTGAGTCATGGTGAGATTGCAGCTGTCAGACGATCATTAGCTGCTTTTCTTCAGAGAGAGATATGACACCCAGCAGGCAAACAGAGCTAAAAGCACCATTAATGACTGTTGTACATCAGCACAGTGTGAGGAAAGAGTAATAATGTGACGTGATGACTGAAGTGCTGTGTTTGGTGCGGGGCTGTTGAAATGCACAGTTTAATTTACCCCGAGCAGCAGACGTTACTTTGTTTGGCAGGCGAACCTGATGCAGGTCTGTGTTCATGTCAAAGTTACTCTAATTACATCCAGACATCACCGAAGTCCAAATCTTTCATCTTTCATTCTGACAGTTGAACTGTTAAATGGAAGATTTTACTGTCAGATCCAAAGTGACTCTCCTGGGTGGGTTGGTAGTTCTACTCCTCTGTTCCCTCGTGGGTTGTTTAGTGTTCGGGCAGAGCAGTCCAGACGTGACTCGGAGCTCTGATTCATGGCTGTAATCTGTTTCCTGTCCCGTCAGGTGTGACTCATGTCAACACAATTCTTTCATCTGTAATAAAACGATCAGCGTTGCTGCTTTAGCAGGTGTAACAATTAAGTTTAACATCCATGAAAACAGAATTTATTCAATTTAACGGAGTTAGAAGTTAACAGGAAGTACGCTCGCTAGTTTCCACCTAAACATGTTGTGCTACGTGATTGCTAGCGACACAGCTATGTTAGCATAACTTTAGCACAGTGAAGCTGGAGGATGAACGCCAACTTTTTTCCACTCATTAAAAGTTAACGTGAGGGATTCTGGTGGTTTGGGACAAATGAAATCGCATAGCAGGATGCTGTACACCGGGCAAACTTCAGTCAGGGGAACAACTGAGATAATCCATCCACAATACGAGGTTAGTTATTAATATACTGCAACAACATGGGAACAGAGCAGCTGCGAGAGAATTCAGCATTAATGAATCAATGTTACGGAAGTGGAGGAAGCGCGGTTTTTCGCTTTCCCCTTATTTTAAAAGTGCTTCATCTCTTTGCTGTGACTGTCAATCGCCATAATTTGCAGATGATAATGGTTTTAGCCGCTGCGATGCTTTCGATCAAAACAGGCGCAATTTGATGACATCGTCAACATGCGCTATCGCGATAGAGCGGTATAGTCAAAATCTCTATCGTTGGCCAAATTTATATGGTTTCTATCGTTTCCATCGCCCACCCCTAGTTGAAGGTAAACCCTAACAACATGGGGTCAGCTACTTCAGTGATAACGCTGCAATCACCCATAAAACAGGGTTCTTCTCAGTCGTTGCCAAATATTTGCTAACGGGGGATTGTGGTGGTGTTGGGATTCTGATTCTCAAACTGAACCAACCTGAACAGAATTGAAATGATTTCGTTCTGAAGTAATTTTCTGGAATTTCAGTAAGCACGATTGACCCACCTGTAGTTAAGTCCGTGAATCTGTTTTAACTCACTGAACACAAATCTGTGGATTTTTTCTCTCTTAGTTTTTATAAAGAAAAGCAAAC
The DNA here is from genome assembly GCF_041146795.1 of Maylandia zebra. Taxonomy (NCBI): domain Eukaryota; kingdom Metazoa; phylum Chordata; class Actinopteri; order Cichliformes; family Cichlidae; genus Maylandia; species Maylandia zebra. Next base: position 1,802,599 of record NC_135184.1, on the reverse strand, counting down.
AGCAGAAATCGTGACAGAAATATCTCACATCCTCTGGCTGCTGCTGTTATGGAGTAACACAAACAGGCCGGAAACTATCGCTATATGCAGATGATGTCGTTTTGTAAAAGCACAAAATCAAATGGATCATTCCTAAAGCTGGTCGTAAAAGGCCTCCACGGTTCTGCTGATAACCTGCTGTGTTCCTGCAGTTTCCTGTGAAATGAGGTAGAGCTGGGCGATAGAACGATATGTGTTGCGAAATAACTTTTTCTCGATAGAAAAATTTAACTATTGCGATAGGCCTCATCTCTCTTGTCCTCTTAAAAAAAAAACAAAAAAAACCAGCCAATCCAAATTAAGTAACGCAGAGCCGAACCAATCACAGCCGCAGCGTCACGTCACGTGACTTATTACATACAGCACAAGTCCCAAGCCGGTGTTCTGACAAACCATCCTACTTTGGCAAAACATGCTACCGTAAGTAGTTTATGCACATTTCTGCTGTCACAGAGCAATTCCAGCATCAATTTAAGTAGGTATGACGGTTTGCCACCCAACTTTGCCCATCAGAGTATGCTTGTTGCTCATATGCATACAGCCAGAATGGTTTTCCACTTCATTTTACCCGTTAAAGTATGCTTGTAGGTAACATTCACAAAGGTAGGTTGGTTTGGCAGTTAATTTTACCGGTCAGAGTATTTTTCTAGCTAATATTCACAAAGGTAGGACAATTTGCCACTGAATTTCGTGTTGTGCGCAGAAACAACGCGTAGGATGGTTTGCCAGGTAGGATGGATTCCCAGAACACTGGCGCCGCACGTATTTGTTTGGCAAGCAGCCAGCCGCCGTGCCGCCCGGGTAATGGAGGAAATGAGCGTGCCGACTAGAGAAAAATCAACTGAGAGCGTGACCGAAGGTTACCGAAGATAAAACAGATGATGGTTCCAACGCCAGAGAGATTGTCGAGTGGAAGAGCCACAGAAGTTCCGTAGTGTGAAGGTATTTCTGCTATTTCAAGTCAAACAGAGCAGCTGCACTGTAAATGTGCCGAACGCAAGTCTGGAAATACAATAAAGCGGTGCAGCTCAGTCTCTGACTGGAAGCGCTAATTCGTCATTTGGCTTTTGTCAGACTAAAGTAACTGTTAAAACTGTTTGAAAAGCTCAGCTATACAACAAGGACAGATTGAGAATTTCCTTTTAGTTCTCAGTTTATTTGATATTGACAAAAGTTAGTCAGTTTTGTCTGTTCTTCTGTAAAACAAACTAAGATTTATTTTTAGAATTAATATTTTGTTTCTAAGTGGAATTGACAATTTAGTCTGTTTCGTTTGTTCTATTTTGAAACTTAAACGCTTTAGCGGCTGCCTTTGTGTAGTTTGCAATATTTGCCTTTATTTATCTGAAAAAGTCTCATGTTCCTTAAGTACATCTACCCTGTTGAACTTATTATGGGAAATAAATATTTAAATAAAAACAAGCTGCTGATTATTTCACATTTTACTTGTGAGCAACGGCACATTTAAATCTTACAAATATAGTTATTTGGCTGATATCGTGATAGATATCGTTATCGCCTGAAATGAAAAAAACATATCGTGATATAATAATAATAATAATGGATTGGATTTATATAGCGCTTTTCAAGGTAACCAAAGCGCTTTACAATACCACTATTCATTCACTCCCACATTCACACACTGGTGGAGGCAAACTACGGTTTTAGCCACAGCTGCCCTGGGGCAGACTGACAGAAGCGAGGCTGCCATATCGCGCCATCGGCCCCTCTGGCCACCACCAGTAGGCAAGTAGGGTAAAGTGTCTTGCCCAAGGACACAACGACCAGGACAGAGAGCCCAGGGATCGAACCGGCGACCTTCCGGTTACAGATGCGATTCCCAACCCCCTGAGCCACGGTCGCCCAATATGAAAAAATCTTATATCGCCCAGCTCTAAAATGGGGCCACTTTCGGTTTCTGTGATGTGGATAAAGATGTTTGCACTGTTCACACCTTCAGCCAGACTTTTATTTTGGAGGCCGGGTGTTGTGTTCTCACACCTGAGATTAATATTTTCTTTAGTGTTGGAGAACGGACGGCGAGAGAAGCTTTAGTCTGTATAAACCACTTTCCCTGCAGCAGACTTCAGAGCTCCTGCTGCATAAATTTGCACATTAACGAGGAAGGAGGAAGACTACTTAGGTTAATCCTCCACAGCTCCTTTACATGACTAAAACCACCCATGTTGTGTAGAACAAGCAGTGCCATTGAAAAGCTGTTGGTATTTGTGAATCGCTGGTTTGTTTACAGTGCAGCCGTGTGCTGACGTGAGTGGCCTGTAGGTGGAGCTGCAGACACACAGCAGCAGTTTAATCCTAATCTCCAGCAGATCCTTGGTGCTTCTCCTCGGCCCTCACCGTGGAGTCGTGATGTGGCTGTAAACGCTGGGTGATGAAGGAGCAGAGAGATGAGCCCTGATGTGTTTGTTTACTGTGACACACTCGGTGCGTCGACTTTCTGCTGTTTGTGAATCATGTGGCTCAGCCTCCATGACGGCGTCGTATGAGCAGATTTACACCAGTAGAAAGTCGAGGTGTCTCTCCATCGGGAGGCGTTCGGGGACTGTGGGGAGAACACACTGTTGGCTCTGGCCGCTCGGCTTTTTTACATCCATTTACGAAATCAAACCTCCGTCCAATGAACCCCACGCCGCCTCCTGTGCGATGGTTATTCTGTCGTATAATTAATTTGTCTGTTCACAACGAGCCTGAATGCTCTGAGTCCATATAATGAACCATCTGCCACAACAGGAAGTGCGTTCATAGCTTTGAGTTTTGGTACAGACTTGATTATTTTCAGTGAAACGCAGTTTTTGGATGTTGGTGTGGAAATGTCAGAGTATATGATGTGCAGGTATAAGTGTGAGATTTCAGTGTTAAACGTCTCTATCTGCTGCAGCTCGTTCTCCTCATGCACACTCAGGAAATCCCAGGAAACAAAATCTGCATTTATGATTTCTGAGCCAAGATCTTTTGTTTATGTAGCTTTGGGACAGTTTGGCATTTTTAAAAGTGTTTCCAACATAATCTGTGGGCAGTTTCAACAATATTTTGCTAAATGTGAATAATTTATCACCTCACTTGGAGGAAAACACAGTGTCAGAGCGACGTTCCTGCAGAGCTGCACCTGTAACCAGGCCGTGGAGGTCTGATGGAGTATATATCCACCAGGAGCGTCCACGCTGCTGTCACGGTGCAGATTTTATTTAAGTGAAAAGAGAGAAGGCCTGCATGTTTTTCACCTCCAGCTTCAGGTGGAGCTCTGTGGAGACGCAGCAGCCTGTGAGGATCGTCGGGTTTTTCTCTACAGCAGAGGCTTAAAGCGGCTTCCTGCCCGCCTGCCGCTAACCGGGAGTCCTCGTCGCACTCCCCCCTCGCTGCTGACACGCACGCCGCTGTGTCTGAATCCGGGGGCAGCATCGATTATTCATGCAGCGAGTGGAGCTGCCCGTCACCCCCCCTCGCGCTGACATGTGCCTCGCTCGCTGGAGCCGATTAATTGGCAGGAGAACGAGAGAAGACGAGAGGGAGGGTGTCACAGAGAAAGAGCAGCCAGCAGGGAGGGGTGAGCCGGGAGAGAAGAGAGGGAGTGTTACTGCGCTGTGGTGCTGGAGGTGGAGTAACACGGCAGAGTTTGGAAGTATCGCCGTCTCGTCGTAGGCGTTGGACATTCTGGACTCGAAGGAAGCATCTTTCATTTACTCTTTATCCTCCTCCCCCAGCTCCTCCTCCTCCGTTTGGGAAGATGACCACTCATTACCTGCAGCAGGACTTCCTGTCTAAAGCTGTGAACGGCGAGAAGAAGCTGCCGCGGGTCAACGCCAGCTTACAAGAGTCCATCGCCCACCTGCACCCTCTGCAGAGGCAGCACGCCATCGAGCTCCACCGACAGCAGCAGCAACAGTCGTTCAATCACCCGCAGGTCCAGGCGTCGCTGTCGACCTTCACCGCCTGCACCGTGCCGGCGTCCTGTCGAGCTCGCAGTCGGTTCCTCAACCTGCGGGACAGCGTGAAGAAAAGCCCGACCAAGAGTACGGCCAAAGTCCTCAAGAGCGCCAGGAAGGAGATCTCCTGGGTGCCCTTCGCTTACAGCAAGGTAGCGACATCATGTGACCTGTTCAGAGATTTTTACTTTTTCCACTGCGGGAACTAAAACTTTGTCGATTGAGCGCCGTACGTTTAAAGAAGTAAAAGATCGCTTTGTTAGAAAGGAGAGTGGGAGCTAAAGGCTGTTCCACAGAAACGAGCAGCCGACGGTGGGCGGGTGAATGGATGGAGGTTGTTCCCCTTTAACCACTGATTGATTTCTAAAGGACACACAGATTGTAGCACAGAGTCAGATCAACAAGTGCTGATGTTTGTAGAGTTTCAGTAAAATCAGCTGAGACTAAAAACTACAGTCAGGTTTCAGGAGACTCAGTGTCGGAGTCTTTATATGAAACAGACTAAAACCTGCTGCTGCTCAAAACTCCTGTTTGCTGTGGTGAGTTTAAGGTCACATTGGAGAACTGGCTGTTTTGGTGATGGTGGTTGTGGTGACATGCAGAGCAGTTTGTACAGTGTTGTAGCAGGAGTGTGTGTGAATGAGACCTGCGGTCGGTCAGATCGAGTTACTACACGGAGAATCGATGGACTCTGTCCACGTGTGACAGCCACATCACCCTGCCATCACATTTAAATCCATACTTAAACACTCTCCAGCTGCTCGTCTTGTTTACGACCGAATACATGAGCAATGGTGTGAGCCACGTGTTTTGGTTGGGGATTCATCTGCTGCACATTTCAAGCTCCCATCTTTAAGTGGTGGTCTGTGGTCACACCGTCGCTACGTTATGGCTTCATCACCGATTCGGTCCAAAGCGTCTGTGGCTCCTCCCACCAGCGGACATTCAGATCCATGTTATGGATGCAGTGAGCTAAGAAAAAACTGCAGCTACACTTTTAACGAGGGGCTCGAGTGGGGGGCTTGAGTGGGGGGGGGTTGTTTGATCTGTGTGGCTTCGCTGGTACACTGAAGACTAAAGTGACACACGTGCCTCATTTACTGAAAGCAGGACATAGATTCTCTGTAATAAACCAGCAGGGGGAGACTCCTCTGACCTCTGACCTTGGTTAAGACTCCGCTGATGAGTTCATGGTTTCAGGCTCCAGTTTTGTGTCCTGTTGAATAAAACGCGGTGCTCGTGTTGGAGATGAAGGACCATTAAAGTTAAAAGGACTAAAACGGGACATTCAGGGCGGGGCTACCATGTCATTGACTGAAGGTCAAGATGGTGAAAATGGTCAGTTTGAGGCCGTCCATCTTTTATATACAGACTGCGATGATAAGTTTGGGGTCGTGTGGAAAAGATGTCATCAGGTAAAATCATCAACTGTAAAAGTCTCTGAGAGAAAAATTAAAAATACTAATTGTGTAATTTTATAAACTCCAGGTGGGCTCAGCTGTGTTAATGATATTTATATGAAGGACTGATGTTATGTCAGTGGTGTAAGTTCATCGGGGTCAAACATCAGCTTGGAAACCTGATCGGTCAATAAATCGATTGACGTATTGGGCGTCTGATTGGTTTTGGTTGTTGTTATGGATTTGATGGTGTATCGTCGATCGCTCTCTGATAGATGAAATCATAACCTCTGCCCTCTCTGTGTCGCTGCATTTGTTAAACCAGTTTTGTGTCTTTTGGGAGTAATTAAGCCTCGTTGTCAGCAGCTTTCTGGCGAGCGGAGCCGCAGAAGTAGGGCTGGTGGATCAATGCGGTCGATGTGCGGGGCTAATTTTAGCGGCTGTTGGTTTTCCACGGGCTCCGGGTTCTGCTGCTGCAGCACAACAATTAAGCCTCTTGGAAACGCAGCGGCGCTTCCTGCCAGCAGCTTCACGAGGTCCTGCTGTTGCATAACAGAGGTCACAGCGGTGAGGGCCGCCGCTCGCTCCTCTGTGATGTTTCATGTGCACGCAGGGGTGTTAAATTACACGTAGACGTGAAACAAAATCTTTGACTGAAACAGGAAACAGAAAAAAGATCTAAAAAATCCTTTTTTAATTCATTTAATTCACGTGCATCACACACATTTATGGGTTGTGTCTGAACAGTTTACAAAGGTTTTATTTTGTGTATTTTCATTCTTAGTAGATGAATAAACAGCAGCATGGCTGCAGTAGAAAGACGATCCACTCTTTTAAAGGCTGTTTGTTTCTCGAGCTGAAACAAACGAGTGGAGCTGCTGCCGGTGTGGCGTTCATGGGCAGATTGTGCGGAGGCTGCTGCTGTCGGGGAGCGCTGGTGCTAGTTAAAGTTAGCTTGTTCTGCAGTGTTCAGGTCAAAAACACATCCGTCAGATGCTGTAGTTCCCCAGCAGCACGTAGCATTGCAACGAGACGTCTGACGTCTAATACGCAGCATGTGATTGGCCAGCTGCTGGCTCGTTCAGACCAGTGATGATGTTTCCACTAAAACCAGTTACCAAGTTCACCTTTGAATCAAACGCCGAGTGGGCCCATCATGAAATGAAGAGGCTGCTGTGGAGTGAAAAACACGGCCTGAAGGCGACGCTGGTTACGCTCGACAGCATTGTGAGAACAATAGAACCACAATAGAAACGCGTTCAGCAAAAAGTGTCGCCAGACTGAGTCGGAGCTGAAACTCGACAGCAGCGAGGACGATGCTATCGTAGTTTTAATGTGGAGCAAAGAGGCGTGTCTTAATTTGGCAGCTGTGCCGTGTTCAGGTACATTTATTTAACGTTGTTTGCAGATATTTACTTGTAAACCTGCCAGCTGATCGTGTTATTGGAGCTGAATGAAATCGGTCCTCGAGCTCTTCGTTTGATTTTTGGGAGTTGAAGGTGAAACGATCAGTGACGTCATGGTGAACATGTGGGTGTGCGGTTTGAGCGCTTCTTTAGCGTCAGTAGAAACTCGGACGTGAGGTCGCAGATACAGCTGTGACCTTTGACCTTTGAGGGTCTGTGCCAATGTCATCACTGGCTGTCGGGGTTAAAGCTCCCAGATTGAAATATCCGCTGCTTTTCAGTAATGACATAAAGGACATCGGCCCCCTGCTGAAGCTGTACCGAGGGACTGAGGATTTACCACACACACACACACACACACACACACACACACACACACACACGAGAGATGGCTTTAATCCTCAGAACAGCAGATGGGCGAGTTTGACACATCAGGATCGTCAGGTGTCACTCACACAGTGACCTCCTGTGATTGGCCGACCTCTCTGACACTTGGCGGTCCTTCTCTGTCAAACTCCTCCCATCTGGCACCTCGGCTCGACCTAAACGAACGCCCCCTATCAGTCAGCATGCACATACACATATACATCCTCTCCTCCTCCTTCACCGGCTGTTCATCTGTGTCTAACCTTTGACCCCTCACCATGCTATTGTTCAGCAGGCCGAGGCCGCCCCGCCTTCCTCACCCATAATCCCCGTGATCCCAATCTTGCCAATCCCAGCCGAGACCACCGCCATCCCTCCAACGTCACAGGTCTCCTTTTTTTGTTCCTTTTTGACTTTCCTCCTCTCCTTCTTCTCTGCTCGATCCCTCCATCCCTCCCTCCTTCCATCCTCACTTCCCTCCTCGCTCATTTGGCTCTGCGGCTTTCTGTCGAGTTCGGTTTTCAGTGTCGGCCGTCCAGCTGTGGCGCTGATGAAGTGAGCAGATTAGAGATAGAAACAGCGGGAGGAATGCCACGCTCCCCCCGTTTGACTTTTCAGAGCCCATCTGGCTCCTCCCGGGCGAGCGAGCGAGAGTCAGAGTAGACGAGGAAGACGAGGTGAAGGAGCAGCTTCTCCCCTCCTGCACGACTGGATTTGATTGATTTTCTTGATTTGTTTCTTCATTTAAGGCTTCATGCTTCAGAACTGCATCTTCTGCAGCGTGAAGCGCCACCATGTACGTACCGCTCGTGCTCGCTAATCTGTGCTCAAATCCTCGGGCTTCCCGTTTTAGCATCATGAGGAGAGTTAGTCTTTTAGCAGCTGCGCGGCGGCCGACCCGGGCGCAGCGTGGGGTGTGATCGGAGGGGTGGAGGTTCAGGGGGGTTTCTTTATTGTGAGGGTGTTTGTAGGGTGGAGATGTTTTCCCTCTGTGATGTTCTGACGTGTCTCCTCGTCTCTGCAGGCCAATCCCCCGCCTGTGGTGGTCAACGCAGACAGCCTGGACACACCTCCATACGTGAGTGCTGCTCATTTCTGAATGGATGCATGAGTGATGGATAGATTGGAAGATGATGACAGATGCATGAAGGCACGATACCTGTGTTGATGATTTTATGGATAAAGATGGAGTCATGGGTGGATAGGTGGGTGGGTAGATCCACAGACAATGGCTAGGATGCAGGACTCTGTGGATCTGCAGATGTTTGGTAACTCCATCTTCACCGTCGGTCCAGCTGGAGCCTCACCTGCCTAGCACTGGACCCGTCTTTATTAAATTGATGTTTGCCTCCCGTGGACTCCGGCCGCTGTCAGCACGGCGTCGCTTCAGTTTCACCTGACGGGGAGAAATATTTGAAGAAGCATCTGCTTCGCTCTCCTCTCCCCACATCAGTTCAGAGTTCAGTGCTGCAGCACGTTTCTGTTAATTGGACGGTTTAAAGGAAATGTGTTAGATCAGAGTCGGTGAGTGGAGCCTGCAGGAGCTGTGGGCAGACGGCTGCATCGCACGAACCTTGAACTTCAGGCTTAAGAGGAGGAAATAAAAACTCTTCAGTTCTCCGAGGTTAGACGTGAGCCTGAGGAGCAGGAGGAGGCTCAGTTGAACCCTGGACTCAGTGAAGTGTTTCTAATGAAGTACAGTAGAGTCTGTGTTCTACTAACGTGTTTGCTTCCTATAAACTGCTGCTGGGAGGAGCCGACAGGTGAGCTGATACCTGTGTGTGTGTTTGCAGGTGAACGGGACGGAGGCTGATTATGAGTACGAGGAGATCACGCTGGAGCGGGTAAGCTGCCTTTACTGTTTACTTCCCTGTGAGTGACGGCCGTGCTGCTCGCCGCGAGAGCCGCCGTAACTCCGTCGCGTCTTTACGAGCCACATAAACGAGCCGCGGTCTATGACTCGCAGGACGGGCGACCCGCCGTCTGATGCTCTGTTTGACTTTGAGGCGCTGCTTTCATGGACCTCCGCTGCCTGCACCAAACCTCCCGACTGTCTGAGATTTCGGGGGAAACGAGGACGTAACGAATGAACCAGATTCTGTTAAACAAAGCAAAAGTTTCTGATCCTCTCACACAAACAGTTTCTCTTTAATCAGCTCTGTTTTAATCCTCCTCGCTGCCTCTGGTATTATCCTCCACATTGTTACCGTCTTCCTCCTTTTGTTCTTGTCCTAATTTTGCTCCTTTAAGTGCAAATTATTAGCACAGCTTTAAAAAAGTCTCACAGGGTCTGCCTGTCGTTCTGTCTGCGGTCTAACCGGCCTCGTGTTGTTTTTATCATCACAACCAAAATGTTTCCACACATGACACAAACTGAATCTGATGCCCGTCCACAGCAGTGGACACGCCGGACGCCCACCGCGGCAGGAACCAGCCATTCTACACAATAACTGCACATTTATAAAAGTTCAGTGCAGAACGGCATGCTGGGTAATTACAGCAGTGTATTTGAACCAGTGAAGGTAAAAACAAAATGTTTAACAGCGCCTCGGAGCCGGTGCACGCTCTCGGGTTCTGGATGTTTGCTGACGTTATCTGATTGGTGCAAACTCGTGCCGGGGGATTCGCGTAGCGGTACCTGCAGACGTGTTCATGCTTCGTTGTTCCAGCTGTCACTTCTGCTCCTCTTGGCTGCGGTTCGAGGTTTTCCAACACGGCGTCAAACTTCAGTCGTCACTGCTCAGCAGCATCGTCGCTCACCTGGAAGGCTTTTATTGTGAAACGCTGGCAGGAAGTGTGAATCCTGAGCATGCTCGGATCGTTATCATTACTACTGTGATCACTGTGGTTTCCAGGGAAACTCGGGGCTGGGCTTCAGCATCGCAGGCGGCACCGACAACCCTCACATCGGTGAAGACCCCAGCATCTTCATCACCAAGGTGATCCCTGGAGGAGCGGCGGCGCAGGATGGACGGCTCAGGTGAGGCAGCAGGAAACTGTTGGTTGGTGAAGGAGGTGTGACTGATGTCTGAGCGGCTCCTTCTATTTTTGATCCCTCTGTCACCTCATTAGAGGAGGGCTCAGATTTTCTTTTAAACTGAAAACCAGCATCTCCTACAACACCCAGAATGCTTTGCAGCAGTTCCTTCCAGGCTGCTGCTTTAGAGCGTAGCTGCTGTGGAGGACAGGCTGTTAAGCTGATCAGGGAGCAGTTAGTGGGACAGAGGGAACAACGTGTGACTCACACAGGTTTCTAACACTAACCTTTCTAAGATCACAAACTTTATGAGCTTTCACTTTTTACCGGCTCAGCTTGAAGCTGGCCTGACGGATTCAGCCTCGTATAAAAACATGTAGAGAGAGAAGGACCTCTGTCCCTCGGTCTGCGTGGTGGTGTCCTCACAGCCGGACCCCCGCTGTGCCCTGCAGCCTTTCATGGCTCATTCATAATGCAGAAAGTCTGTCACACCTGATCCAGGTGATGATGATGAGGACGAAGAGTACGGTCTCAGGTTTCCTTTAAACTGTTTGTAAGTTTGGATCCGTAGTTTGACTCTACTTCCTGCTTTAGCTCCAATAAATGAAAGAAAAGCTGTGACATCATCAGTTTCTATTGAAGCAGGTGACCTGACTGACAGCGCGGTGTTCACGCTCTGTTTCAGGGTCAATGACGTCATCCTGAGAGTCAACGAGGTGGATGTTCGGGACGTGACCCACAGCCGAGCCGTGGAGGCGCTGAAGGAGGCGGGATCTCTGGTCCGACTCTACGTCCGCAGGAGGAAACCCGTCTCGGAGAAAGTGATGGAGATCAAGCTGGTGAAAGGACCCAAAGGTAGCGTGAAGGCTTAAACTGTGCCTGCGCTCAGATCCGGCGCCCTGTCTGAGCGCAGGCTCATTATTAAACCTGTGAGTGTTCCTAATGTTTTGGCTCACGGCTGCAGCTCTAGGCAGATGGCGTGGATGTGTGCCGGCCGTGTTGCTGGATTGTCTCCGCTTGCTGAGGAGCTTTAGTGAAATCCCCGCGGGCCTCATGATTATTCAGACGAGGAGCCCGGCTCAAGAACAAAGCCTCGGTTTCCACGGAAACATCCTGAAATATGCTTCTGTGCATTTATGTGTCCTGATTCGTTCCCGTGTTAAACCAGCAGCGGCGCGTTTCGTGGGGTGGTTGTTATTTAAAGTTTGTCCCTGTGAAGGACGCTCAGGCGTCGGAGCTAGACTCCAGAGTTTGAGGGTTTTTACCCAGAATGCTTTTCCCGTCTGATCACCCTGCACCCTCCTTCTGGTTCTTTGTGTTGCAGGTCTCGGCTTCAGTATAGCGGGCGGCGTGGGGAACCAGCACATCCCCGGCGACAACAGCATCTACGTCACCAAGATCATCGAAGGCGGAGCGGCTCATAAAGACGGGCGGCTGCAGATTGGAGACAAACTGCTGGCTGTAAGGATCAAACACGAGAAATCACATCAGACGAATTATTTATTTACACCACGGCTACAAACTAAAAGAGTAAACACGAGAAAGTCAAACAGAGTTACAAACATTCAGTGCAATAAAATAATTAAGAAAAGCTCTGATGAGATTATTTATGAGACCTAATAAAGACTCAAATTTGAAACCAGTAAAATTTGAAATAATAATTAAGACAAGCTTAAACTTATGACATGAAGTAACTGCAGGAAAGAAATAATAGAAGTAAAGACGACTAAAAGTAGAAAAATATAAATAAAAAACAAAAATAGACCCGTAAAAAAAAATCAATAGACACACAAGACAGAATACTGTATTTGAAAAAAGAAGCACAATTAGAAATTAATTAAAATAACAATAAAAACAGAAAATGGGCAGATTAAAGGAAAGAGCTGGAAGTTAACATAAAATAAATAAAATATTTAAAAAAAAATTTTATTAAAACCTTTTAAATAATCAATAAACCAAAAAGAACTGTTAATGTTAATTAAAACCAATAAAGCCTGATTTAAATAATAAAAATAAAACAAACAAATTACATTATTTTAAAAAAGGAAAAAAATGAGACTAATAAAAGTTAAATATAATAAAAGCAGGTTAAAGGTCAGCGAGTTAATAAAATAAATTAAAATAAAGTAAAATATTTCTGATAAACAACCAACACGTGTATAGAAACAGGTTTCAGTGCTAACGAACAAATAAAGTTTTAGATCTGCAGTAAAAACAGGAAGTTGCTGAGTAGACGGTGAAGAACGAGCACCATGAATATTTCTGAGGTTTTAACAATAAGATAAAGTTTCACCCTTATAACATTTTATAATTATAAACGTATAAAATGTTTCATTAAGGGAAGACGCGCACCTCACCACAAACTACCAAACAGCAGACCTTCAGAATAAAAGCACAGGCGTGTCTGACCGCTCCTCTCTTGGTGTGTCCGCGTTCAGGTGAACAGCTCCTGCCTGGAGGAGGTGAGCCACGAACACGCCGTCACTGCCTTGAAAAACACTCCCGACGTGGTCTACTTGAAAGTGGCTAAACCCAACAGTGTCTTCATGAACGACAGCTTCGCTCCGCCCGACCTCACCAACTGTGAGTGCAAACACACACACCTGTGACCTCACCACTAAAGTTTGCTTCTGTGTTTGCAGCTGAAGAGAGAAACGTTTTGATGCTGCGGTCGCGTTTCAGTTTGTTCTGGGTTCAGGCTTCCAGAAACAGTTGGAAAACCCATAGTTGAAAACTTCCCTGGACTTTTTATCCTGAATTGTTTTCCGTTTTAAGATCTTCCAGATAAATGAGGTCTCACATAAATCAGCTGACCTGGTTTTGAGTTAAAGGTTTCCCTGTGTGATTGTCGGTTTTCTGGAGTCCCGGCTGAAGGCTTGTTGGTTTGTCTTGAACACTGCGGTGGATTTTTGCTCTGACGTCGAGCAGATTAGAAGGTCCTGGCTCATGTGGTCAGGATGACATCCGACCCTGAGCCGGTGTGGACCGCCGCAGTCTCTGATGATCAAGTGGGGCGGGGATTCGTCAAACGACACGCCTCAAAGTGCAGACGAGGCCGGTTCCTTTAAAACATTTCTCTCTGAACCGGCAGCTTTAGCAGGGATGAAGACGGCCCAGCTCTGAACCTTGTTTTTACATCTCTCACTTCGCTGCAAATTACAGGAAGCGCTCTGAAACTGTAATACTGCTGGACAAACCTGCATCCCGGAGACTCGAAGCTGGCACCGAGCTGTTGAGGAGATGCCAAAGAAGGAAACACCCCTCAGAGATGCTGCGCGTCAGGCTCCTCGGCTATAGAGACCGAGGAGCTCCAAGCAGCTGTGGAGGATCCGGAGCCGAGGAGAGACTGATGGGAACGCACAGGAAGACACGGAGGCTGCAGGAAGTGTTGCACGTTATAATCTGAGTAATCATCATGAGTTGACATCCTTAAATCTAACACAGACTCTGAGCCGAGCAGGCTGGTGCTGGTTTGAAGCCAAACGAGGAACGAGTACAAAATATCCGATCCCGAGTCGCGGAAGAACGATGTTTGGCAGCTCGGCTCTCACAAACGCCACCAGGTGCCTCAACTCATCCATGTGAAACACAGACTCCCTAAAACCGAGTGCTTCCTACAGCCTTGTGCTGACAGCTATGATTATATCTGAAGTTTGGGCCACAGTCGATCAGCTGTTCAGCTTCTGAGTTTGTGTCTAAACCGAGTCGTGGACCAACGACGCCCTTCGTCTCCTGCAGTGGCAGGAAAACCATCGCTCTGTTAATTATGCAGGGGGGGAGTGTCCTGTTCGTAGAGAGAACAGTTTCCGATCAGACGAACATCAAACTTTCAAATGTTTTTAAAAATGGAGACGAATGGAAACTATTTTCAGGTTTCATCCTCTCGGTGCTGCTGTCACAGATCATAATAAACTGACTGCGTGTTCGTCGTCTCTGTCATCGCTCTGATGTTGCGGTTACAGCTGATCCTCAGCAGAAATGTGACAGGGTTGAGTTGGGAGGTGGTTGTTTCTCGCTCACCGGTGTCGTTTACGACCCCCCTCGACGGCTGCCGGCCTCGGCCAATCAGGTGGTTACAGGGGCCGGACAGGCGAGCAGATGCAGCAGCTCAGCATCAGACACACAGCGGCTGTGATCAGACTGGTTTTAATGGTCTTCTCTCTTTCTCTTCCAGCGTACTCCCAGCGCATGGAGAACCATATCAGCCCCCCCAACTTCCTGGGTCAGCCCGTCCCTCCGCCAGCATCCTCGGGGCGTTACTCCCCGACCCCGAAGAGCACGCTGGGAGACGACGACGTCACCCGGTGAGAACAGAAACACTGTGCACGCGCACGCCTGCACTGAAACGTTTCAGTGTTTTTGTAGCTGAACCACAGCTGCTGCGCCCTCTGCTGGTGCACACCTGCAGTTACACCCTCCACCCTCCCGTCATAACACACACCTGCAGAGTCTGAGTGGGACCCTGCTCACATGACTTCAGATGATTGACGGCTGCAGTGTTTTTTTTCCTGCAGGGAGCCGAGGAAGGTGGTGCTTCACAGAGGAGCGACGGGACTAGGCTTCAACATCGTGGGCGGGGAGGACGGCGAGGGGATCTTCATCTCCTTCATCCTCGCCGGAGGACCTGCTGACCTCAGCGGAGAGCTGAGGAAAGGAGACCGACTCGTCTCCGTACGTAACAACGCGTTAAACTCTGAGATCAACAACTTAAACCAGAGTGTCTGTCTGAGTCAGTGATGAGTCGCTGCCGGTCGCTCGCCACACGCAGGCAAACACGCGGTTGACTTTCAAATTAAAAGCTGCACCTTTAGAGAAGTGCTGGATCAGACTGAGCCGCTCGTTTCCCCGATTGAGTCGTCGTTCCGCGTCTGACATTGTTTTTGTGTTTTCAGGTGAACGGCGTGGACCTCCGTAACGCCACCCACGAACAGGCGGCCGCCGCCCTGAAGAACGCCGGGCAGACAGTGACCATCGTCGCCCACTACAGACCAGAAGGTGGGACAGCAGCACGCACCTGCAGGATCACATGACTCCAGCAGCAGCTTAAATAAAAATAACTACATTTAAGTATATTTACAGTCGGGTGTGAGCAGGAAAGGGAACAAATCCTCTGCATTTAGCAGCTGGTATCAGAATATTTGGCTGTTTGATTATTTTCACTTTAAAATGATTGATTATTAATCCAGCTGTTCACAGATGTTTCAGCTCTGATCTCTGTGGGAAACTGAAACCAGCAGTTATCTCTGATTTTACCAGAGAAACAGTCCAGTTTAAAAAGTTTCAGATTCTGTTTGGCTTCATAAAAATCGTATGTAGAGACTCTAACGTGTTTCTGTAATTTCCTGTGACCTCTGACCCCTGGATGGCCTCTGTGTCCGCTCAGAGTACAGCCGGTTTGAGGCAAAGATCCACGACCTGAGGGAGCAGATGATGAACAGCAGCATCAGCTCGGGCTCTGGGTCTCTGCGGACGAGTCAGAAGAGGTCGTTGTACGTCAGGTAGGCCTAAAGCGTGGAAGGCGCTCGCGTGCTGACGTCCTGTGTTCTGTTTTTAATCGGTTTGTTTGTCGTTCGTGTTTTAGAGCTCTGTTCGACTACGATAAGACGAGAGACTCCGGTCTGCCGAGTCAGGGCCTGAACTTTAAGTTCGGAGACATCCTTCACGTGGTGAACGCCTCCGACGACGAGTGGTGGCAGGCGAGGCAGCTGACGGCACAGGGAGAGGTGGAGGAGGTGGGGGTCATCCCCAGCAAGAGACGGTCAGTCCCAGTTACATCTGCTCCACCAATCAGGATTCAGAGCTCGAGAGGACGTTTGGCTGGAGTTTGTAACTTTATTTAAACAAACATCCGGGTCGCACCTGTACAGGTGTCACTGCGACGAACGAGAGCTTCACAGTGACGCTCTGAACATTTACCAGGTGACCTCCGAGGGTAAAGGCAGAGTTAGACTGTAAGGTCAGGATGTCGTCAGAGACTCGAAAGGCAAAACCTTCCAGTTTCTGGAGGAACGCTCGCGGAGTGGCGGCAAGCTGCCGACTCACTCGATTTGCCCTCGAGCTCTGAGGCGGAGCTCATCGCGAGTATCTGACAGATTCATGCATAAAGTCTGGTTCCCTTGTGATCTCTGCTGACCTTTGACCTTTCCCACAGGGTGGAGAAGAAGGAGAGGGCGAGGTTAAAGACGGTGAAGTTTAACGCCAAGTCTCGGGACAGAGGGGTGAGTGACGGCGTAGACGGTCCCTGGAGTCAGAAACGTGTTTTAGTTCCAGTAACGCGACTTTATTTACACACAAAGACGTTTTTCTGTTCTTTGTATTTAAGCTGTAAAACATTTTTTATTGCTTTTATTGTCTGTTTGATTTCTGCGTCTTTAAAGATGCTCAGTTTTCCAGACTCGACCTGATAGAACGAGTCGGACTTGTTTAGACTTCAGTGACTCGTCCCATCTGATGCTCTCAGGATCAGCCGACTTTATTTTCCCCGCAGTGACGTGTAACGTGCAGGTTAGTGAAGCCATGCGCGGTGTTACCTTCGTACAGGCGGTTGAAGTGCACGCGTGTTTGGGCCGTTGTGACAGACTTCAGTCTGTTAGCTAACGACTCGGTTTTAGGGTTTTCATCAGTTACCGGACGTTACTGGATAAGTCCGTCTGCACCGCCCGCCTTTTTTGAAACCCGGCAGTGAAGGAAATGGCTGCCCGCGGCGCCCGCCACCTCGAGTGTGACGGGTGCTTGTTTTTCTGACCTTCCCCGAGCGTCGGCGTGTCGCACTTTAAACTGCACCAGATTCATTCGTGTGAAGGTGAAACGTGTTTGAATAAAGTCGGCTGATTCTGAGCTGGTTGATGACACGTTTCAGGTGTTTGGCGCCAGCTGTGTGCATCATGTGACCTCTGTGTGTTTGAGCCACAGCCACCTGATCTCCACCTACTAATGAGTGTTTGACTAATGTTGAAGCAGCCGGCCGTTTAACAGCATGACGATCTCTGAGGCGTTTCTTCTTCTTCACCAAATCGCAGCAGCGCCTCCCCCTCCCTCCCCCGCCACCTTTAAACCGTGTGCCGCTTTAATACGTGTCTCCACGGCGTTGCTCGCCAGCCGCCACGCTAACACGGCAGACTGAGGGCGGGGAGGCAAACCGTAGAACGTGCATGGTGCCCGCGGTCTGCTCCCCGCCTCTTCGCGAAACGCTTGACATTGACGTCTGCTGCTCTCAAACCTTCCTCCTCCTCCTCACCACTCACCCTCCTCACCCTGTTTTCCGTCTCCTGCTCTGTAACATCAAAGTGCAGCATGTGAGCTAATGATGTCACAGGTCCCGCCTCCTGCTGATGAACGACACGCAGCGGTTCAAATGTCTGCTTGTTCTTCTCGTTGAGCCATTAAACCCATTTATAGTTGAACTAATCAATAACTTGAACACAGACCTTTTTAGGCCCTTTCAGCTCCTGGTTTTGGTTTTGTGTCATCGCACAAGCTTGAATGAACCCACTGAGACCAAGCTGTTACCATAGTAACAGACGGTTAAAGGAAAAGGGACACGACTCTGTTCTGTGTTTGGCTTCTATTTATACATAAATGTAGGTTTAGCGTTCGTAGCCTCAACTAATCAATATTTGCAGCCATGAGGTGGTGGAGACCAACAATGGAGCTGAAAGAAGGTGGATGCCGGACTCAGACGACTGCAGCTGCCGGCGCTTTTTAAATAAACCTAATATTTGTTGGTTGGTTGCCATGACATCAGCCGATATCGTTTTGTTATAGCCTCACATCTGGATGAGTTTATTTTAAATATCAGTGTTAACCCCACAGTAACCTTTACAGCCTGACTGGTGACGTCACGCTTTCATTTACATTTCAAGACAAACGAAATGCAAAAGCTTGAAGCTAAATTTAAGCTTCAGAAGTCCAAATGAAGAAACCACGTAAAGCTGAGAAGGCCTCTGAGCCCGACCCGCGGGACGTTTGTAATCCTGGGGTTTGTAGCACCAGTGTTTCCTCAGTGCTACACGAAGGAACATAAATGCTCTGTGGAACGACTTTTCCTGATGCACTTGAAGGCATCGCATCAGCACCATCTTCGAGCCGATTCGCCGAAATAACCAAACGGCTTCTCCCAGCTTGTCGCTGCTGTGTCTCTGCATGTCGTCAGCATGTTCACCTTCATCCTCCTCCTCCTCTCCGACCGACGCTGCCTTCACTGTCGGCGTGTGAAGCGGGGCGTCAGAGCAGGTTGCGTTCAGGGTCGGGGCCTCTGTGTCCGAGTGTTTTAGTTTAAACTTTGTGATTTTTGTGTTTAATGTTGAAACTGTGAGCCGGTCAGACGCAGACTCAGACACCCATCACACCCCCTCATCTCCCTCTCTTCCTCCTCTGTTTTTGTTTTACTCCATCACCCCTCCTCCTCCTCTTCCTCAGCAGTCTCTCAATGACAAGCGTAAAAAGAACCTCTTTTCCCGAAAGTTTCCGTTCTACAAGAGCAAAGAGGCGAGCGAGCAGGAGACCAGCGATGTCGACCGTAAGTACAAGCGCGGGGAGGCGGGGCGGGCGGTCTGAAAGGAGGTTGGCCGGCGACAGGAAGAGAGATCAGGTGGCGACGGCGTGCTGAGCGCGCGCTGGTCGTCACCGCTGCAGGGCGTGGCCGCGGTCGTGCGATCTGATTAGAAGCCGTTTCTAAAACCTGAAACCAGAGCCAACATGGCCGCCCTGCAGCGGCGCCCCGGCGGCGTTCCCTCTGCTCTCTCAGTCTGTCGCTCTGTCAGTAACTGTGTCTGTGGTTGTTTTCCCTCCTTCCTTCACTCGGCTCTGCTGCTGCAGGACAACAGCGAGGACGTGCTGTCCAAAGGACACAGTAAGTCTCTCCCCAACACCCCCTCCCCCAAAACTCCCATCAGCCTCTTCGGTCTCCACCAGTGTCCTCCCGAGAGCTCCACTAAATAACCAGAGCGTACAGACGCCGCTCGCTCTACAAGCGAGTTTATGAGTTGTGAGCACGAGCATCCTTCCATCCTAAAACCTCTGGGGGCGGAGCTTTACGCCGCCCGATTTGTATTTGAGGTTTATTCTACTGGTTGTTTGTTTTGAATTAAAAGCAGCTTCGTGTTTTAGAGCAGACGACTTTATTTTGTTTGTTTTGTGAAGTAAAATCAGACGAAGCATCAACGACTCCTGATCAGCCTTTGATCAAAGTGATTATTCAGATTTTAAATGATGTTCATAAAACTGCATATGGGACCAAAACTATCAAATAAAACTCAGAAAACCACAAAAACCAGTCAAACACGTAACAGAGAACCAGCAGGTTCAAAGTTCCCGACTGACAGGAGCTCTGATCCGGATCAGTTTGTTATATTTCATCCAGAACATGAAGATAAAATCTCAGTTTCTCTTATGTCAGTGTGTCGAGTGTCAGTGAAGGCTGCTGTCGGCAGGCCCGGATCAGCGCGTTTAGTTTTAATGCCGTAAAAGACGCTAAACTGAAGAGTCTGATGATGGTTCCTGGTGGAGTCTGAGACCCCTCCCCCTCCTCTTCCTCACCACAGACCCTCGTGGATCCTTCAGGCCGGCGCTCTTCACTCTGGCCACGAGTTTCCGCTCTTCATCTCTCACGAGACCTTTGTTTTTCTGTTTCATGGCAAACGTGTACAAGTTACAGGAAGCTCTAAAAGCTGAACACGGCGACCGACACGAGCAGATCTGAAGCCGAGCCGCTCGCTCAGTCATCGGGAAATAAACCCGCCCACAAACACGGCTGATCGATAAACCAGGGAACATTTTTAGTTTTGGTTAAATTACAGTTTAAAATGTGTGTATTCAGGTCTTGGTGGTGTTTCCAGATGTTTCCAGATGTTTGTCCAGCTGACGATCTAAAGAAAACGTTTAATATCCCAGAAAAAATCTGATTTTATTTTCTTATCTGAATATGATCATCAGCGAGCTGAAAACACAGACTGTATATAAAGGAGGGAAGCGTTTTAAAGCTGCGTTCTTTTTAATGGCCAGCAGGGGGCGATGCTGTCCTGGTGAGTTTGTGGTCTCAGTCTTTAGTTTTAAGTCTTACTGAGTTAAAAACGGGATATTTATTTAGTTAATTTTGGTCTAAGTAAAATGTTTAAAAGGTGATGGAGGGGAAGTCGCTGCCCACTGAGTGCGCCGTGTCCCTCAGTTCCTCCCTGGTTCAGCCTAAATCGCTCTGCTCGAAGCAAACGGATGATGTCACGGTGGCTGCTTCCATCGTTTATATACAGTCTGGTTTTATCCACATCGCTCAGTTTTCAGAGTCGAGTCTTTGAACGTGAAGCAGTTATATTTGGATCTGAGGTCAGGGAAGACTCCTGGAAGTTTGGGAAATGTTTTAAATGTGTCCATTATTGGGCTGAAAAGAGTCGGACGGTGGTTGTTGCTGTGATTGATCTGCCGCCTCGAGTCCCCCTGCGTGATCACGGCTCGGGGCAAAGCATTGTGGGACGGCGATGTGACCTGTCGTGTCCTGTTTGTGTTGTGATTCCAGAACACGTGACGTCTAACGCCAGCGATAGTGAGAGTAGCTACCGTAAGTGCCGCTCGATGACTCGCAGGAAACACTAACGATCGGCGCGACCTGTCACTGAACCCGCTAACTCCCTCACTGACGCCGTTAACAAGCACAGACTGCCGATTGGCCAGTAACAGCATGACCTCACACCCTCACAGTCTGCCCCTCCCCCCGCTGCTGCATGGACGCTGCCGCCTCGCAGAGAAGCGACTCTTTCAGCCACACCGCACACCGAGCATGTCGGCACAGTTCACTGATTTCATGAAGCCACTATAAAAATATTTCACCTTAAAACTGGAAACCAGAAACGCACAGCATCACCTGTAACCCAGCGAGCGCTGCAGACTCGGGTGATGTTGTGAGAGCACTGTTAAGAACCATTAACAGTTAAAAACGAGCTCAGCGAGCAAACCCGATCAGAGATAAAGGCTCCTTTAAACATGGAATCGGATCAATCTGAAGCAGCACAGCAGTGGGAGTGAAAGCCCGCAGGCTGAGCTGTGACTGCAGCAGAAAACCTCCGATACCCCGAAAATAAAGATGAGGCACAGGTGTAGAACGCCAGGCCTCGAGGTGTCCTGCAGGTTTTAGGTATCACCTGAATCCAGTGATTACTTCATGACCAGGCCTCTGGAGAACTTCAAGACATGTTGAGGAGGTCATTCAGCCATTTAGATCAGCTGTGATGGATCAAGGACACGTCTGAAACCTGCAGGACTCCGGCTCTCTGGGCCTGGAGTTCCCCGCCACTGATGTAAGGTGACCGCGGCTCACACAGCTCAGATTAAACAAGCATGAGTATGTGAGGAGTCGCGGCGTTTGTGCATGCTGAAAATTGGATCGTGAGCTGTTAGACGTGCAGACGTCAAAGTCGGCGTCGTCTCCGATTCCAGAGCCGTAACTGAAACTGTTTAAACGCTTTCTGCTCCCGTCGCCGTTCTCTAACGGGAGAATTTTAGTTCCTGAGCACACTGATGTAATCCCGCAGGTTCAGACTCCGCCTACTAACCAACCTCAGTAGATCCCATCCTCCCTCCTCTCCTCCGTCTCTCCTCCTCTTCACCTTCATCACACCTCACTCCCGTCTGAGCTCCGGACGCTGAAACTAACCGACCTCTGTGTCTCCAGGTGGGCAGGAGGAGTACGTGCTGTCCTACGAGCCCGTCGTTCAGCAGGAAGGTGAGACATCTGTGTTCGCTTAGCTTTCTTTTTTTTAAAGTAATCTGATTACCACAGGCAGCACTCAGGTGTTCCTGCATATTCGACATGCTTCGATTCTGTCCCACAGTGAACTACACCCGCCCCGTCATCATCCTCGGCCCCATGAAGGACCGCATCAACGACGACCTGATCTCAGAGTTCCCCGACAAGTTCGGATCCTGCGTCCCTCGTAAGTCCGCCGAACGCCTGTAAACAGAGGCTGCGTTGTACGCTCGTGTCACCTGATGTTTAATGCTGACCCCGCCCGCAGACACGACCCGGCCGAAGCGGGACTACGAGGTGGACGGCAGAGACTATCACTTCGTGATCTCCAGAGAGCAGATGGAGAAGGACATCCAGGACCACAAGTTCATCGAGGCGGGGCAATACAACAACCACCTGTACGGGACCAGCGTGCAGTCGGTCCGGGAGGTGGCGGAGAAGGTAATGGCGACACGCCCCTTTGACCTTTAACCCCGCTCTGACCTCATTCAAGCGGCGGCGTGTGGTTTGAGATGTTCTCCTGCTGTTTTCAGGGCAAACACTGCATCCTGGACGTGTCAGGTAACGCCATCAAGAGACTCCAGCTGGCTCAGCTCCACCCCATCGCCATCTTCATCAAACCCAAATCTGTGGAGAACATCATGTGAGTCACTTCACAGGAAACGCCTCCACTCAGTTCTCCCACACGAGCGTGAAGGTGACGTGGTTTTTCTCTGCAGGGAGATGAACAAGCGTCTGACGGAGGAGCAGGGCAAGAAGACCTTCGACCGAGCAAACAAGCTGGAGCAGGAGTTCACCGAGCATTTCACAGGTGAGTGCCCTGGCTCCACCCACCTCAGCTCAGGTGATTCTCCACCCGCGCCGTCGAAACCACGTTACAGTCTCGCATGTGGTTCCTCTCTGCCCCCTGCTGGTCACGTGCTGGAGCTGCACATCAACATTAGTGCAGCAGACGGGAGGAAATGACGAGTCTTTGTTTGAGACGTGACGTTTTAAATTTGGCTGATCTCCTCTTCGAGGTCGTGTCCTCGTGCACCTCTGCGAGCGTGCATCCTGATGGAAGTTCCTCACGCAGACTGGCGCTATACCACCCTGCCGGGACCTTTAATAACGAGCAGAAATGGCGCCGCCTTATCAGAGAGCAGGAGGTCCGAGAAATGAGCTCGAAGGATCGATCAGCCAGGTTTAAATACGTTTGTAGTTTTATTTTTATGGGCGGAGCTTTTAAACTTCGAGATGAAAGGAGTGTTTTGATTGGTTTCAGACACAAGCAGCGCTCTGACACGTCCACAGCACTAATGACATCACAGCTGATGCAACAAGAGGCACCAATCATAACTTTATTTACAAACATTTAAAAACGATAATAAACGTCAGCGGAGTCGGGATGAGTGATGTACAGGTGGGCTGTGCCCGTCTTTGATGATGTCACGCGCTCGCCGCTGACTCTGCTCTGTGTGTGTGCAGCCATCGTGCAGGGCGACACGCTGGAGGAGATCTACGACCAGGTGAAGCAGATCATCGAGGAGCAGTCGGGTCCCTTCATCTGGGTTCAGTCCAAGGAGAAGTTATGAAGACGGCCGCTCCTCCTCCTCGTTTTGACGGACGAGTCGACCTGCAGACGTCCCCTCCCCCACGCCTCACCCTCCACTCGCCCCATCAGCGACGCAGCGGCCGACCCGAGTTCAGTTTAGCTTCTTTTCTTTCTTTTTTTGCCTGATAAGACTTCATGTTTGGGTTTCCTGACCAGCAGAGCAAAGCACACAGGAAGTTTGATGACATCACACTCACCGCGGTACAGCTCCTTAATGTTTAAGGGAGGAGAACTTTAGAGGAGACGAGGAAGGTACCTGGAAGTGACGAGAAGAAACGTACGAAGTGGATTTTATGTTTAGTTTTTTCTTTGTGGGTTTTTTTCCCCTTTTTTTGTCTTGTAAGGTAAGCTGGTGGGCGGAGTTTCAGTCTCAGGCAGCGTCTGTCGGTCCGGAGGAGGCGGAGACACAAAAAGCAAAACTTTGCACGTTTGAGCTTTAACAGCATGTCAGTTAATCCCGTTTATTTTCCCATCAGCCCCGTCGCCTCACGTCTGATGTCACCGCTTTTCTCTTCTGCTCGTTTTTTAGACTCTACTCACGTTTCGTTTGTTTTTTATTTTCGCTCCTCGCTGCTGCTGGATGTTCGTCAGGACGCTGCGAGGTTCCTGCTCTGCTGCTAGAGGGCGCCGCAAGGCTTAACGAAGGAAAACGACAGTTTCTTTACTTTGTTTTTAGAGGAAACGGTTTTAACATTTATAATTTTCTGTCAATGAGAAAGAATCTGACAGATTTTCTGATTTCAGGGATGAAAAAATAAAAGCTCTGATGTTTCTGCAGACGTCGAATCGTTTCTCACCAAACCACCGAGACAAAGAGACAGAAAAATATAAATATTTTTATAGATGAAAATAAGCTGAGTGCAATCATCAAAAATTATAAATCATATCTATAAAAAATATTTTATTCATTAACGTGTTTAATTTCACTAAAACACCAAATGCAAGACAGAAATTTCCAAATATGTTTATTTTATTACCAGAAAAATCTCAATATTAGAAATAACAAAAGAATCTAATAAAATCAAACTATTTTAATTTACTAAAGAAAATTATCTCAGAATTTTATGAAACTGATTATGCCAAATATGGTTTATGATAAAATCTAATTTAAGATAATTAAATATTAAAATCAAGAAAAATGCTACAAACATTTTCCGCCTGTTAGAAAAACTGCTCATAATTAATAAAAAACAGATTTTTATGAAAGATCCAGAACAGCAAGGAAAAAATAATCTAATACAAAAAGAATTTGAATCACCAGAAAATGCAAAACAAATTAAAATTGTTTTAACATAAATGAATTTAGAAAAGCGTGAAACTTTTAAGTTTAGAATAACTTAAAATCCCAAATCCGTATTTTATTTACAAACGCACCAGAATCACAGGACAAAATAGATTTCTTAATATTTTATTATAACCCCTAAAACCTAAAAAGTAAAAGATTTTATTTTACCAAAATATAAAACTTCCTGTAAACAGTGAAACAAGAATTATATTAACTTTTATTACAACAATCTATTTTATTATAATGAAATTATAACTGTAACACTTATGAAAAATTAAAAATATTTAAAAGCACGTCAGAGCTGCAGGACAACACGAGGAAGTAACGCCGACGTCAACGAGTGTCTCGTGAGATCTGAACTCCTGATTTTAGATTCTCTTCAGCTGATTTTTTTTTTTTTTTAATTCTGGTCTCTTTTTTTTCTCACTTGGACGAGTCCACAGTCGCGTGATGCAGTGGCGCCCTCTGCAGTTAGAACCCCGCCGGTCGTCGCGGTGACGTCCATCAGCGTCGCCAGTGTCTTACCACAAAAACGATGTCGATCATGCGATTCGCGCGGCGAGCCCGGAGACGAGCTGCCACCTCCGGGCGTCCACAGGTGTCGGAAACACGATTATTGTACAATGAGATTTTGACAGATATTTAACCCTCGGTAAACTGCCTATTTTGTTATAATAAAGTCTATATTGAACTTTACTTAAGCACTACTACTACGGGAATTATTTTCTTTGCATTGTTAATCATATATGAATAGAAAAGTATAAAGATATTTGAATATGAATATATATTTTTCTTTTTCTTTGATCACCACCTCCTCTGTCTTTTAATTTTCTTTTTTAAGCATAATAAAAACTTAACAAGAAAACCTGTGTGTTCATTTATAAAAGTCACACTTCAGTCGGCCTGCCTGAACACGTGTTGAACACTGAACGGGTGACGTCCTCCACGACGCCTGAAGATTTCTGAAGAGGAAGAAGAAACCCTCGTCTGTCCCGACGTCACTGAAAAAACTGCATTTTTATTTGATCTTCAGAGTGACGCTGAAAAACTAGTTCATGCATTTATTACTTCCAGGCTGGACGACTGTAATTCATTATTATCAGGAAGTCCTAAACACTCCCTGAAAAGCCTTCAGCTGATCCAAAATGCTGCAGCAAGAGTCCTGACAGGGACTAGAAAGAGAGAGCAGATTTCTCCTGTTTCGGCTTCCTGTTAAATCCAGAATTCAAAATCCTGCTCCTCACATACAAGGTCTTAAATAATCAGGCCCCATCTTATCTTAATGACCTTGTAGTACCATATCACCCTATTAGAGCACTTCGCTCTCGCTCTGCAGGCCTACTTGTTGTTCCTAGAGTATTTAAAAGTAGAATGGGAGGCAGAGCCTTCAGTTTTCAGGCCCCTCTTCTGTGGAACCAGCTTCCAGTTTGGATTCAGGAGACAGACACTATCTCTACTTTTAAGATCAGGCTTCAAACTTTCCTTTTTGCTAAAGCATATAGTTTACATCGGGGGTCTCAAACGAGCTGTGGGCCACTGCTGGCACTGTCATCTAATGTGAGGGACACTTTAGTGTTCACATAATGCAAAACAAACAAGAAAACACCCACAAATATTTCCCAAATTTCAAATATTGTATAAGAGGACAAAACTGCTACTGTTAACGTGAATTTTTCTTTTTCCTTCCTCTTAACTGAAGCCTTCAATGAACTACCAAATAAACACAATGGTCCTCTTTCTGGCCACACATGTGGCAGCGCCCCTGCTCTCATTTTATTTCTCATTTTTCTACGTAGCGCCAAATCACAACAACAGTTGCCTCAAGGCACTTTCTATTGTAAGGCAAGGCAAGTTTATTTGTATAGCACAATTCAACAATAAGGTGATTCAAAGTGCTTTACAGAGACATTAGAAACAAAAACAAATAAAAAGCATGATTTAAAATTGATTAAAACAAGCAAACAAACAAACTAATTAACAAACAAACAAAACAGTATATAAAATCAAAACAGATAAAATCAAAACAGATAAAATCAAAACATAAAATCAGTAGTTAAATGTAAGTTTTGAAATTTAAGCTTAAAAGTGTGGATTTGGTGCTTTATTCAAATGCAGCTGAGAACAGGTGAGTCTTCAACCTGGATTTAAATAAACTGAGTGTTTCAGCTGATCTGAGGCTTTCTGGGAGTTTGTTCCAGATTTAACAACCCTCAGAGGTCCTTAGGGACATTTATTGTCTTTTGCATTTTTAATTTTAAACCATTTTCACTGTGTTGAGTGGAATATAGCCAAATTTGTCAAAGAATTTTCTTTTTAATTATATTTTATAATTGTGGTGTAAATTCATTGAATTAGCCTAAAATGGCTAAGCTACAGAGATGCATCCACCTTAGTCTCTTCGGACAAAAATGTCCCCATTGACTTCCATTATAAACGCTATTTTTCACTGCAGAATTATTACCGTTAATGTCTTGGTGATTACTTATGTTTCCGTTTCGTTTTGTACTATGGGCCTTAGAGTTGTAATTTTTTTATTTGTCCACCTGGTGGCGCCCTTGCTCCACATTTGACCCCGGGCTGGAAAACAGCGGGCTGCTTAGACAGACCTGCGGTAAATGAAGCCTCATTTCCGGCGTGCAGCAGCGGCTTCGCCCGCTGATCGGGCGGGACCATTTTCGGTCCCTAGGGCCGTGAGAGGGTGCTTTTTTTTTTTTTAGTCAACAGGAAATGACATATTTGTTGTCACGTGGTATCGGACGTACGTGCTGGAAAAAGGAGTCCCCGGTAATCGTCGCGACTTACCCCGGGAAGATGCACTTATTTCGGCCTAGAGGAGGAGCATTTGCCGCCTGGAGACCATTTTCTGGTCCTGAAAAAAAAAATAAAAGGCGATCGAAATGAATGTTGGTGCCAATCTTTAGTCCATCTAAAGGCCTAATTATAATAACAATTGAATATTACCTCAAATGTTTTTTTTGGAAAATATTCAAGTTTTATGTTTTTTGGGGCAAAAAAAAGCAGTGCGCTCATGTGACGAAACCGGGATATAAAGGGTTAAAATCCGCGAAATGTAATTAAAACTTGACATGAATATTTCAAGGAGAAGTAGTTTTAAAAGACTGACCAATTTAAAGTGAAAAAAAAATTAATATTTAATATTTTTATTGCACATTTTGGGGAATGGACATAGGCCTAAAGGTGGATGCATTTTTTTTTTAATGTGCTCCTGCAAAAAAAATAATGGCAGGTCAAAATGAATTTTGGTGCCAATCTTTGGACCATCTAAAGGCCTAATTATAATAACAATCAAATATTACTTCAAATGTTTTTTTTGGAAAATATTTAGTTTTTTTGGGGCTAAAAAAACAGGGCGCTCGTGTAATACAACTGGGATTTAAAGGGTTAAAACAACGAAAATATAATTAAAACTTTATATGAATATTTCAGGGAGAAGTAGTTTTAAAAGACTGACCAATTTAAAGTGGAAAAAAATATTAATATATAAAGTTTTTATAGCACTTTTT
This sequence comes from Maylandia zebra, assembly GCF_041146795.1. Lineage (NCBI taxonomy): Eukaryota > Metazoa > Chordata > Actinopteri > Cichliformes > Cichlidae > Maylandia > Maylandia zebra. The sequence continues at coordinate 1,774,327 of NC_135184.1, read as the reverse complement.
GGGGAATGGACATTTATGTCCATTAAAAGCAAAGGTGGATGTCTTTTTTTTTAAGGATCTCCAAGGGATAAAGGAGCATAAAAGCTGAATGCAGCTTCTCCGTGTCTGGTTCTGACTCTGGGAACTGATAAAAGACCGGATCCAGATGACCTGAGGGATCTGGAAGGTTCATACTGGGTCAGGAGGTCACTGATGTATTTTGGTCCTAAACCATTCTGAGCTTTATAGGCCAGCATCAGAACTTTAAAGTCTATCCTCTGACGGACAGGCAGCCAGTGTAAAGACCTCAGAGCTGGACTGATGTGGTCCACTTTTTTGGTCTTAGTGAGGACTCGAGCAGCAGAGTTCTGAATGAGCTGTAGTTGTCTGACTGATTTTTTTAGGTAGACCTGTAAAGATGCTGTTACAGTAATCAAGCCTACTAAAGATGAATGCATGGACTAGTTTTTCCAGGTCCTGTTGAGACATCAGATCTTTCATCCTTGAAATATTCTTGAGGTGATAGTAAGCTGACTTTGTTATTGTCTTAATGTGTTTTTCTAAGTTTAGGTCTGCATCCATCACTACACCCAAATTTCTCGCCTGGTTTGTGGTTTTTAGATGTATAGATTGAAGTTCTCTGGTGACCTGTAATCGTTTTTCTTTGGCGCCAAAGACTATTACTTCAGTTTTGTTTTTGTTTAGCTGGAGAAAATTGTGGCACAACCAGTCATTAATTTCCTCAATGCATTTACCAAGAGCCTGTACAGGGCCTCGGTCTCCTGGTGACATTGTGATATATATTTGTGTGTCATCTGCATAGCTGTGATAGTTTATTTTGTTGTTGTTTATAATCTGTGCCAGTGGGAGCATGTAGATGTTAAACAGAAGGGGTCCCAAGATGGAACCTTGGGGAACTCCACATGTGATACTTGTCTGCTCAGATGTGAAGTTACCTATTGATACAAAGTATTTCCTGTTTTCTACGTATGTTTTGAACCAGTTTAGTACAGTTCCTGAAAGACCTGCCCAGTTCTCCAGTCGTTTGAGTAATATGTTGTGGTCAACTGTATCAAATGCTGCACTGAGATCCAGTAAAACTAAGACTGACATTTTTCCACTGTCTGTGTTCAGACATATGTCATTAAACACTTTGGTCAGAGCGGTTTCAGTGCTGTGGTTCTGTCTAAAACCTGACTGGAAGGCATCGTAGCAATTATTCTGTTTTAAGAAGTAATTGAGCTGTTGAGAAACTGCTTTTTCAATGATCTTACTTAAAAATGGGAGATTTGAGATCGGCCTGTAGTTGTTCATTTGTGTCTTGTCAAGATTGTCCTTTTTCAGTATAGGTTTGATTACAGCAGTTTTTAGTGGTTCTGGAAACACACCTGATATTAAAGAAAAGTTGACGATCTGTAACAGGTCTGACTCTAAAGTCTTTGAGACCTTTTTGAAAAAACTGTACAGTAGATTCTACAATAATACATACAGAGAAAAACCCAACAATCAAATGACCCCCTATGAGCAGCACTTTGGCGACAGTGGGAAGAAAAAACTCCCTTTTAACAGGAAGAAACCTCCAGCAGAACCAGGCTCAGGGAGGGGCGGGGCCATCTGCTGTGATTGGTTGGGGTGACAGAAGGAAGACAGACAGATGACCACATTAAAAACGCAGACATAAGTGAACACATTAGCTTTTGACTCTCACTGAACTAACAGCCTATCCCTCTGCGTGTTTGTGTACTCTGCTCATATTGTCTTCCATTAAATCATTTTTTTTTTAACATTGCACTCAAAAACAAACAAATCCTTCTGAACAAAAAAAGTAACGTCACCCAATATATGGGCCACGAGTTTGAGACCCCTGTTTTACACACAGTATATATTTGGCACTTTATATTTGATTTTACTTTCAAATATAAAGTGCTTTGAGTTGTTGTTGTGATTTTGCACAATATAAACAGTACAATAATAGATGAGCTAATAGATGAGCTGCTCCACCTCCTGAACTACAACCACCTCTGTGGCACTCGGCGCTGTAAGCATGACTAACACGATGTTCATTTTTATTAATGTCTTTATTGATAGAAAGCTTTGCATCACTGCTGCATTCTTTGTTTCATTTATAATATATAAAGCCCATGAATCACATCATTGACTCCAAACTGTACAAAACACTTATGGAAACCATGATGAAGCATTTCATCCAGTGTATTGAGAAAACATCGAACACCAGAATAAAAACAAAACTCAGTCCCATAAATCAGCCTTTACAGCCTGCGGTCAAAGAATAAGGTTCTCCAACACGGCCTCCAGCTTACTTGACCTTCAAGTTTTGTCCTTTAATCTGAAAGAACCAGTCAGTGCTGGTCACTTCAGATTGAAGTCAATCCCTCCTGGTCGAAACCGCGCCGATTCTTCCCGTTTGCTGATGACCTCAAATGTTTCCTCAGCTGCTCCTCTCCTAAGAGGATGCTGTGTGAGAGTCGTGAGCTCTCATGTGATTTTTCCACACCGTCGCATACGTAAATCTTTCCCCGCAGCTATTGCAGGTGTAAGGCTTCTCACCTGTGTGGGTTCTCATGTGAACTATTAGCGGCGGCTTACTGCTGAAACCTTTCCCACACGTTTTGCAGGAATACGGTTTCTCACCTGTGTGGCTCCGCATGTGGACTTTCAGGTAGGAGCTGCTAGTGAAGCTTTTACCGCAGAGATCACAGGCATACGGCTTCTCACCTGTGTGCACAATCATGTGTTTTTTCAGATGAGAGGTGCTACTGAACTCTTTTCCACAGGTGTCGCAGGAGTAAGGCTTCTCACCTGTGTGGGTTCTCATGTGGACTATCAGAGGAGGACAGCTAGAGAAATTTTTTCCACACGTTTCACAAGAAAAGGCGCTTTCACCTGTGTGAGTCATCATGTGGTTCTTCAGTCCCGACGAGCGGCTAAATCGTTTCCCACACACTTTACAGGTGTAAGGTTTCTCACCTGTGTGGATTCTCACGTGGGCTATCAGGTGAGTACAGCTTCTGAAACCTTTTCCGCACGTTTTGCAGGAAAACGGTTTCTCGCCTGTGTGCGTTCTCATGTGGACTTTCAGGTAAGCGCGACTACTGAAGCGCCTGGTGCAGGTTTCACAGGCGTACGGCTTCTCACCTGTGTGCGTCCTGATGTGGTCGGCCAAAGTGGAGCTGTGAGTGAAACATTTCCCGCACGTCTCGCAGAAATAAAGCTTTTTACCTGTGTGAGTTCTCATGTGATTGTCCAGCTCTAAAGGGCAGATGAACCTTTCCTCACAGGTGCTGCAGGTGTAAGACTTCTTGTCTCTGTGGGTCCGCCTGTGCAGGAGCAAGCTGACGTTCTTAGTGAAGCTTTTCCCGCACGTCTCACACGAGTACAACCTTTCACCTTTGTGAGTTCTCATGTGACTCTTCAGTCCCGAAGACTGCCTAAATCTCTTTCCACAGGTGTTGCAGGAGTAAGGTTTTTCACCTGTGTGGGTTCTGGTGTGGACGGTCAGCGAGTCACAGCTGCTGAACCCTTTACCACACGTTTGGCAGGAATACGGTTTCTCGCCCGTGTGGCTCCTTGTGTGGATTTTCAGAGACACTGCTTGCCAGAAACGTTTCCCGCAGGTGTTGCAGCAGTGAGGCTTCTCACCTGTGTGGGTTCTCATGTGGCCTATCAGTGACGAGCTGCTGCTGAAACATTTTCCACACAGCTTGCAGGAGTACGGTTTCTCCCCTGTGTGGTTTCTCAGGTGGATCTTCAGCTGACCGCTGCGATTGAAGCTTTTCCCGCAGGTTTCACAAACGTGAGGCTTCTCACCTGTGTGGATTCTCAGGTGGATTTTCAGATTAGAATTACAGCTGAAACTTTTGCGGCAAAATTCGCATGCAAAAGGCTTCTCGCCCGTGTGACTTCTCATGTGGACTGTCAGCCGATAGTTTCTTCTAAAACTCTGACCGCACAGCTCGCACGTGTACGGCTTTTCGCCCGTGTGGGTTCTTGCGTGAGCTTTCACGTCGAACTTGCGGCTGAAACGTTTTCCGCAGGTCTTACAAGCAAAGGGCTTCTCACCTGTGTGGGTGCGTATGTGAGTCACCAGGTGGAAGTTACTGCTAAAAGTCTTTCCGCACGTTTCGCAGGCGTGAGATTTTTTATTCGTGTGCTCGTCTTTCGTCTGCGACACTGTCTTAAACACTTTTGCGTAAACGCTGTGCTGCACGGACTTCGAGCTACTGTCAGTGTTACGTTGAGACTCCAGTATGAGCTGTTCTTCCTCCCGATTGATGGAAAGCTCCTCCTCTTCCTCTTTCATCTGTTCAGTCTCTGCTTCCTCCTGATTGGTGCAGAGTTCCTCGTCTTCCTCTTTGATCTGTGGCAGCTCTCGCGCTTCCTGATCCAGACTGCTGCTCCTCTCCTGGCTGCAGATCTCTTCCTCCTCCTGTCGAATGTCTGAAGGACAAAGAGACAAACATGTTATAGATGTGATGACAGTAAAAAAAAAATTAAAACCCTTTAGACAATCATCATCATCGCCGTCCATCACAACCGTGGCCTCAGGTGGGACTACTTCACACTCTGCAAGCCATCACAGTGGCTGCTAGAGGTCATTACTCGACCCTGAGACCTCCAGAGAGGACTCCTTCACCCCCCGTCCCCACAACCCAAATTATGAGCAGAATCACTCCAACAGGCGACAAAGTCCAACAATCAGCAGCAAAAAGTCTGATTTGCTGCTGGAAATGCAGCTGAAGAGCTCACTGCTTGAGAGATAAGGTCTCACGAGGAAGACGCAGACCAGCTGGGTAAAGTCCCACCTGTAGCTCAGGAGGTAGAGCAGGTCATCCAGTCTACATGAAAATGCTAAACCCCAAGTTGCTCTTTGACGCAAAAAGTGCTCGTGTGGATCTGAACAGGCTCTCCTGTCCACCACAGATGCTTCCAGGGAGTCTGGATCCAACCCTGCAGACCCTCAGGTGCATTCAGTGGTGGACCAGCAGACTGTAGCGGTGAAGAGAGCACAGCTGGAAGCTAGAAGGTGACCCTGTTGATTCATGTCTCTAAGGAAGAGAACATCTGGAAACCTGCAGCCTGAGCCAATGCAGGACGTTTACAGTGAACAGCTGGACTGAATAGTGAGGCAGACTAAATCCAGCTGTTGTTGGCTGTACAGTGTTCGTGTGACTCTTTGGTGGAAGCAGAACTGGGAAGTATGGGAATTTAACCACCATCACTGGCAACCAGGTGTCAAGCAGCTCCGCCCCTGGAAGGGATTCTGTTGTTTAAACAAAGGCAGCCCACGATTGGAGGACAGCATCAGCTGATCCAGCAGCAATACTGAGCTTCCAATTAAAAGTAACTATGGCAACATTTAGGCATGGCCGCAAAAGCTGACGCAGGACGTCCACATAATGACCACGACAGCAAGGCTCGCTGTCACACCGAGCTCTGATTGGCTCCTGCCTGTGCACCCTGCTGATGACACACACCTGTTTACCTGCACACGCTCCCTTTTTCTGAATTTAATGCGGAAAAAATTACTTTTATTTTACTGTAGAATTTCCACCAGTTTACCCACAATGCACTTCTGTAATCAAACAGCCAGGTACCAACTCCTGCTCGTGGATCTGTCACACAGATGTTCACAGCTGGAGAGAGAAACATGGCTCCTGTGGATCTGTCCTGGAGGGAAATGTCCCGTTCAGTGAGCTGAAGGTTTCACGAGGAGCCGAAACACGGTCGTCAAACCGCGTAAAAGCTGAATCGGCTTTTATGACCCAGCTGCCGCCAGGTGAACCGGAAACATTAAACAGGTGAGCTCAGATTTAACAGCCCACCTGTGGAGAATCCTTTATGACGCAGATCACCCGCTTTCTTTTCTCTCTTCGGCTGTGTCCCAATTCAGGGTCTGAACGCTTGAAGTACGCGCACTACGCGTACTACGTACGGTGCGTACTATAAGTACGAGAAGTGCGGAAGTGAGAGGCTTGTGAAATGGGACGGCATACGCTTCGTCGCGCTGTTCAGGTTGCCTAGCAACCATGATACTAACCGCGAGACACGTTACAGCTTTGTTTGACAGAAATGAAGGAGAAACATGTTTTGTTGGTCATTCATTTTTGTCATGACATCACTTTAGTTGAGTATCTGAGGCTGAGACCACGGGACTGTAAAACATGATTGTTGGGCTTCATGTCTGTGCTGAACAGTCATTTAAGATTAGTTATCTTAGTAATCTTTACTAAGATTAGTTAGTAAATAACAATTAGCTGATGTTGTTCATGAGACTAAAGTCATCTCACTGTGGTAATGTAAATATAATCTGACAATATTATAGTATTGTCAGATTATTATGAGATATATATCTGACTTTCAGCTTGTTGTGTTTGTGGATATGTGACTGACTTTAATTATTACACATTCGCACATAAATAAGTGACGTCATATTCAGTACTTTTGACAGTTCACTCTTCGGCCGCTCCCTTCTGCCGTATTTTGCGGCAAAATTATCCACACCCACCGCCGCGCTATGAATTGTGGGATATACGAAGCGTGATATTTGGGGAAATCGACGGCGCATTTGGAGTATGCATTTGAAGTACACTTCGAATTGGGACAGCCGTCGTCGCGTGGCGGTGACGTAACCGCACTTGAAATGCGTACTTCAAGCGTGCAGACCCTGAATTGGGACACAGCCAGTGTCTCTCTGATCGTTTCCGGTTTTGCTCACCTGTCCGGTGCGGCTGCCTATCAAGTTTCCAGGTGATGTCCAGCAGTCTGCGCCTGCGCTCGCGGTCCATCTCCTCCTCGGTGCGTTGTTCAAACTCTCTGCCACCTCCTGCTTCTCCTCCTCCTCCGTCAGCAGTCACGGCCTCGGTGACAAACTCAGCCGGAAGTTGAAGGGAAGACATTTTTGATGCAGCCGAGAGAAAAACGTGAGATTAAACTTCAGTGAAGCTAAAGCTAATGCTAACTCCGCCGTCCATCCGGAAAGCCCGGTGTGCTCTGCGCATGTGCGAAAAGGGATTCTTCCCGTTCCTGCCTTTCACAATAAAAGTGTAAACAACGTAAACTCGGAGGTGCAGAGGGAACCCTTTCAGAATAAAACGTGACAGAGTCCAGAGTGAGAGATCATTTTTTACCTTTAGTGTGTTTCATATTTTGGCTCCACGCTCCTCACGCTCAGCAGTTTTAATGAGAGCAAAGTGATATGGTACTATAAAGTTATTAAGATTATTTAGGGCCTTGTATGTGAGGAGCAGGATTTTAAATTCTGGATTTAACAGGGATCCTGATAATAATGAATCGTCGTCCAGCCTGGAAGTAACAAATGCATGAACTAGTTTTTCAGCGTCACTCTGAGACAGGATGTTTCTAACTTTAGAGATGTTGATCTGATGAAAGAAGCAGTTACAGATCATGTCCTGGTCAGAAATGACTCGCTGATGATGTCATCCAGACTGGTGTCAGTGGGAAACACAGCAGCCTCCTAAACTTCTGCCCGAGACTGTGACACCTTAAAATGACTTCTTTCAAAGTTTCATGATAAACTTAGTTAAACGCTGCCATCGCCTCGGCGGCGTGAATGTTGGGGTAGTTTTGAGCTTTTAACGATTTCACTGAACTTAATGACGGTGCGGCTTAAATCACAGCTGATGTTTGGTGAAGCGTCTGTTTGCAGCTACATCGTGTCCAGGTGAACCTTTGACCATTTTCGTCATTCCTACAAACAGCCGCAGTAGATCTGGGATTACTCGCAGTCTGACCACCACAAACAGCCTCACGAACGCAAACTGAGCCCGACGGCAGTTTATACCAATGGCGATGGTATAAAGGAGGCGCTGATCCTCCTCAGGTGCGCGCTCACCTGTGGGACCGATGTTCGTTTTCACTTCAGAACAAAATTAACATGAAATAAGAGCGACGGCAGCGTGAGCATCAAAGAACCACGAGCACGCCAAACAGGAATCGGACCACAGTCAAACTTTCAGGTAGACTTTATTGTCAACATAGGGACAGCAGACAGGCGTGACCTTTGACCCTGATCCTCCAGGAGTCTGTTCAGTAGATCAGCAACAGGACGAGAACGAGGGGGAATAAATTAAAACCCAAAACAACTCGTCAGGTAAAAAACAAGAACAACGGGAACTCCACGCTACGAGAAACGAAAAACAGAAGCTTCGAAAGGAATTCATAAAAAATCGATTAGAAAACGTTTCAGTTTTTGGTTTATTTCTTCCTCGCTGTGCTTCTGTGACACACACACACACACACACACTCGCTCTCTCACACACACACACACACACACACACACACACACACACTCGCTCTCTCTCACACACACACACACACACACACACACACACACACACACACACACACACACTCTCTCTCTCACACACACACACACACACACTCGCTCTCTCTCTCTCACACACACACACACACACACACACACACACACTCGCTCTCTCTCTCTCACACACACACACACACACACACACACACACACACACACACACACACTCTCTGTACATCAGATCAAACATCAGTATTTACACTCGTGTTAATAGATTCTATATCTTTAAATTCTCTCTTTGATGTCTGCAGCTCATCTCGTGGGCGAGGGAGTTATATACTTTAAACCCCACCCCCACCCAGGGCAGGACCAATCAGCAGCTGCTGTTCTTGAACTCTCCGTTCTCAGTGATTGACAGCTTGGTGGGGTTGCTTGGCGACAGGCCGTTGCGAAGGTTGGGCGTGCTGTAACGCTCCTTCACCTGCGTCAGCGCCGCCATCAGCCGTGAGTTCGCCGCATCCAGGGACCCGATCCTTTTCTCCTGATTGGATAAAGATGAGAAAGGGGGCGGGACAGGAAGTCAGACCGACAGGTAAACAACAACAACAAAGCAGTTTGGTGTTGATCGGAGAGTCGGGTCAAAACCACACAAGGAAAAATAGAAAGTAACATCACTTAAATCCAAGAAACTTTAATGAAACTTTTATTAAAATACTGATTAAACGAGGTGACGGATAAAAAACAACTAAAGAAAAAAGATTTTTAACCCTGAGCTCCTGAAATCACCTGAATCCAAATCAGGCTTTAATGAAAACATTTCACAGCTTTCTGAACACTAATGGATTTATCAGTGAAACATGTTCAGTGACACAAAGTTTACTACAAAGATCTTTAATCGGACACGTTCAAATAAAACCTGTGCGACCGACGAAACGATGCAGATTTAAAAGGACGATTTGGCCTCTTAACGCAACATTAAATGATTTAAAAAGGTTGAAAAAAAGACCAGCTCACACAAAATCTAAAAACGGTTCAGCTTAATAATAAGCGGCGACGTGGTTTTGACCCGACGTGAAAACAAAAACAACCACAGGAAGTTTGAGGGCAGCAGCCGAAAATATAAACAGCAGCCCAAAAAAGCTCAAACCAGCGAAAAAACAAAAAGGTGAAAGTCCAACGCCGTCTCCTGAGCCTGCTGACGACTCGCTTTATTTTGAAAGGGTGAACTAGAAGCTGTGGTGGTTTACAGGGAGGGGGGTGGGAGGTGGTGTGGGGAGGGGGAGGTGGGGTCTGCAGCCAAACTTAAACAAAACCAGCCGAGAGCGCAACACGCCGACACACCAACGTATTACAGAGCAGCTGGAACCAGCCGTCAGCTGAACTACAGGAGCCCCCGAGGCCCAAGTACGACTTTGAAGATGAAGCTGAGTGAAAATATTTAATTATTAATAAATGTTCTTATTTACTGTGACTGAAGGAAGGACGCTGTTCGTGAACAATAACGTTCTTTTGTCAAATTGAGTTTTTTATCCCCACGTGAACCAGAGGGGGGCGCCCACCAGGGGGCGCCGACAGCTGCACTAATCCTGAGCTCTTGATAAACTCAATGCTGAAACTCTGCGCTCTGATTGGCTGGTTCAACAGGTGTCAGGTGTGTTGGCAGTGTTTTTTCCCCCCCTAAAAATAAATTCATAAAAACAAAAAACACACAGCGTGGCGTTGGTGGTAGTGGCGGCGGAGGAAGGGGCGGGGCTACAGTTACTTGCCTGATTGGTTTATTTCACATCCGTTACTGACCTGAAATCAGTGGAGAGACTGTGAGACGTTTCAAAAGATTTAAAGTTTCCGTCACAGTTGCTGCTCGAACACGACGCATCGCTGCTTCCCTCTGAAACCCATTACCTGTGCCACAGGTGTGTCTGTACCTGAGCGTCGATGATCTTCTGTTTGGCTTCGATCACTGCCTGCATCTCTGCGTGGTCCCGCCGTAGCTCCTCCTCCACCGCCATCAGTCTGCAAATGTACAGAACATCATCATCATCATCATAAATATCAACATCTGGGTCGTGTCCAAATCCATGGGCTGCGTCCTCCTGAGGCCGCATTTGTAGGCCGATTACGTCACAGCGATGCGCCGAAGGCTGTCCAAATTCCTCCGAATGCGGCCGACACACGCATCCTCCTTTTCCCCGAATTTGAAGGATGGGTCAGGTGTGTCCTTCGTGACCCACCATATCCCAGAATTCATAGCGCAGCCCAGCCAATTCCAGTTTCCAACAATGGCGGCCGCTATTAAGTTTTAATATTACTCTTATTAATCTTTCTGGGTCACAAAATAAACTTTTAACATATTTTCAGGCGAGACTGTAGCTCAAATATCTGCTCGGTTTATCAAGACATCGCATATTTGCAGAGGTGCTCCGACGTTTTCAGAGACGTCTGTTTCCCACCAGCTGGAGAGCTGACCGAGCGCTGGAGGGTCACTGGAGCCGCCGAGAATTAGGTTAGGCTTATTATTACTTAAACGTAATATATAAGTACCTGAGACAACCTAAACATGTTCTTGTTGGGCTTTTTTCAAGGTTTTATTTGTTTGTGAGTAAATCGGTTTGGCTGAGATTAAAGTTATTAGATTAGATCAAATAAAACTTTATTAATGCCCCGGGTGGTTTTCACACAGCTGAATAAACGTCAAACAGAAAACTGATTAAACAGACGTGTGAGACGGTCGAGAGTTTACTCCAGTGTCCTGTTACAGAGGGATGCAAAGGTTTGGGCAGCCTTGTTAATAGTCATTATTTTCCTGCATAAGTTGTTGGTTGTTACAATAAAAAAATGTTGGTTAAATATATCATAGAGGAGACACACAGAAGTGAAATGAAGTTTATTGGATTTACAGAAAGTGTGCAAGAATTGTTTAAACAAAATCAGGCAGGTGCACAAATCTGTTGTCATGTCATTGATTCCAAAACCTTCAGAACTAATTACTGGAACTCAAATTGGCCTGGTAACCTCAGTGACCCCTGACCTACATACACAGGTGAATCCAATTTAAGGGGGTCAATCGTAAAGTTTCCCTCCTCTTTTAATTTCCTCTGAAGAGTAGCAACACGGGGGTCTCAGAACAACTGTCATCATGGTGGGAAGGACACAGAAAGCTGCCTCAGAGAGTTACGCCGTCTGTCTCCACAGTTACGAACATATTGAGGCAATCAAAGACCACAGGCTCAGCTCAAGTTAAGGCTCGAGTGTCAGACCGAGAAACAGACAGGCGCAGTCGAAGATCGCAGCGGTCCCAGATCAGATGTCCACACTGGAACTCTTCCCCATGTTGCTGTCTGTGTTTATTGTGCTGTGGTGTGTTGATATCTGTGCATTCCTGTATTATCCTTCTGTCTTACACATTGTTTTTTCCTCGCTACCTGGCCTGACCTGTCTCCCCAATGTGATGTTTGTATTGTATGTACGGTCGGCAAGGTCTGTCATCTCGGCTGTGGGCAAAAGACCTGCAACTGACAAATAAATCTCATCTCATCTCATCTCATCTCATCTCATCTCATCTCATCTCATCTCATCTCATCTCATCTCATCTCATCTCATCTCATCTCATCTCATCTCATCTCATCTCATCTCATCTCATCTCATCTCATCTCATCTCGACAAGCCAGCTTCATTCTGGAATAAGCTGCTGTGGACAGATGAAACTAACATTGAGTTATTTGGCATAACACGGGGCGTTATGCACGGAGGAAACAGAACACAGCAGTCCCAGAAAAACACCTGCTGCCTCCAGTAAAATGTGGTGGTGGCTCCATCACGCTGTGGGGGCAGTGCAGGGACACATGGTTTCCACTCAGTATCAGCAGATTCTGGAGACCAATGTCCAGGAATCAGTGACAGAGCTGAAGCTGCGCCCGGGCTGGATCTTCCAATGAGACAACGACCTGCTCAAAATCCACTAAAGCTTTCATGCAGAGGAACAAGGACAACGTCCTGGAACGTTCATCTCAGCCCAGACCTGAGTATTATTGAAACCTGTGTCCATGCTCAGAAGCCATCAAACCTGACTGAACGAGAGATGTTCTGTAAAGAGGAACAGTCCAAAATACCTTCAACCACAATCCAGACTCTCACTGACCCACAGGAAGCGTGTAGAGGCTGGAGTTTCTGCAAAAGACGGATCTGCTAAATATTGATTTCATTTCTTTTTTGTGGAGCCCAAACTTATGCACCTGCCTGATTTTGTTAAAACAATTCTTGCACACTTTCTGTAAATCCAATAAACTTCATTTCACTTCTCAAATATCCCTGCGTGCGTCTCCTCTATGATGTATTTAACTGACGATTTATAAATAATGACTATGAACAAGGCTGCCCAAACGTTTGCATCTCACTGTATGTTTTAGACAGCAAGGAGCAGACGGCTGAGGTTATTAAACTCCACCGAGTCAGCGGCGACGCCGATCTGAAGGCTGGACCGTCCAATTCCACGGCCGTTTACTTCCGGCCGACCCGACCTTCTGAGGACCCGGCCCACGTAGGCCGCGTAGGCCGGGTCCTCAGGAGGATGCAGCCCATGAATTTGGACACGACCCTGGTTTGATTTACTTAAACTCCTCCTGAACACCTGAAGCCCATTTTCTGTGACATCAGCCCCGCCCCTTCCATCATGTGACCTGTGTGTGCGTACCTGCAGATGATGCTCTTCATCTGGGTGTCCTTCTCCTCCTGCTGCCTCCTCAGTCGCTCCTCGCTGTCCTCCAGCCGGTTTTTGTACTCGTGCAGCAGCTTCTGCATCTGCTGCTCCTGAGCGAGCAGCCGCCGCTCGTACTCCTCGAGGCGCCGCCCGGACACGCGCAGGCGCTCCTTCAGCCGAGAGATCTCCAGCTCGTACTGTGGAAACAGGAAGCAGTTTCACAGATATGAGCCTTCGTCGCTTCCTTATGGGCTTCGCCTGCAGCCCAGGTGTGCCTGTTACCTTCTCTGTGTTCCTGCCCTCCTCCCTGCTCCTCTCCCCTCCCTCCTCCTCGTACTGGCCGTTGTTTAGGACCCATGCCGCCGTCCTCTCCACGGGAGACATCGCCACCGCCACCGCCTCCACTGGAGACGCCACCTGCACACAAAGCAGTGACATCATCAGAAACACACCTGAAACGCTAAAAGTCTGAGACTCGGCGGATTTCTGTCGTACCTGTGGCATCTGCTTGGTGGTGCTCTTTGGGGGCGGAGCCACGTTCTCCACAGAGCAGGTGGACGGTTGGCGGTTGATGATGCCAGCGGCAGGGGTGGGCGTTGGCTCGGTGTTGGCGCTGCTGCTGCTGCGCAGTGAGGCGCTGTGTGCAGCGGACCGTGGCGTCCTTGCCCCGCCCCCTTTGCTCTGCTGCTCCACCTTTATGATGTGGGCGGTGCCTGCTGTTGTGCTCTGACGAGGGATGGCGACCGCTGTGGCGGTGCCGGGTGGGAGGTCTTGCAGGGCATGGCGGCGTGGCGTAGAGCAGTCCTCGCTCTGCGTGCTCCGCCTGCTGCCCACCTCGTCCAGGCTGCTGTTGGACGGCGCGCGACCTTTGCCCCCCACCTGGCTGCCGAAGTCGTCAGAGTTGCTGTGGCTGTTGTGGGAGCTCTCGGTGCTCAGGTTCTCGGAGCTGGAGTCCTGCCGCAGCGAGTGGGCGGAGCGTGTTGTCGTGCTGTGGGCGGGGTTACTTAGGTGGTAGACGGGGTTCTGGAACGAGAGCGGCTGCAGGCTGCGCTGCTGACTGACGGAGGCGTGCAGCGGCCGCCTCACCTGCGGAGCGCTCTGTGGCTGTCCATCTCTGGGCGGGACTTTGGCCTGGTGTGGTGCCGGCTGAGGTGTGAGAGGGTTGGAGTGGGAGTAGGTAACCGGGGCAACGGCATGTCCGACGGAGGCCTGCGAGCCAACCCTGCTGAGACGGGGCGGGGCCTCGTGGTGTGGCGGGGGCCCCGCGTGGCCGTGGAGGCTCTGAGCGTCCTGCAGGTCAACCAGAGAGATGCTGCGACCGTTGGGCAGCAGCGTGTCGCGCTCCTCCTGGTCGGAGAAGCTGGTGTGGTTGGAGGGATGCTGCTGAGGCAACAGGGGGCGCTGACCCCGAACTGGTGTCTGCAGACTGCGAACCTCGCTGCGGCTGCAGGAAGTGAGACGTGAACAGCAGTTAGAGAAAATGAAACTTTTATGGCTGATTCCAAACGTTTCAGGTGAAAGCCTCGTGCAGTTAGGCGTCCCTCAGGGACCGATTCTGGGGTCTCTGATAATCACACCAACAGCATTGTCTCTGATGACTCTCCTTTATACCTCCATCTTCTGCAAATCTCATCTCTTCTGACATATTTCAGAAATGTCTTATGAAGCTAAGCTTGTTTGAAACAGCTGTGCACCTATTTAAACATTCATGCATGTCAGGAACAGGAAGTGTTGCACAGAAGCGGGTTTGATGAATCTTTGTGGTGAAGACACCAGAAACCTGTTAAACACCTGATCTGTCTGCTGATTGGTTACCTGTCACTGGGGTCCTCAAAGATTCGTTGCAATCCCGACGACAGGCTGCCGCTGATGTTGTGGGCGGAGCTGTGGTCCTGGAAGCGTCGCAGCTGCTGCTGGACGGGCGTTGGAGCGGCCAGGCAGCGAGTGATATCTCCCAGAATCCTCGGCAGCGGGCCCAGCTTCGCTATGGTGGCCTGCAGGAAGGAATTTTCACCCTGTGGTCGCCGTGTGTGCGTTTGTGTGTTTGTTCGTGGATGGTTTGAATGGAAGCACCAAGATGCGGTGGTGGTGGTGGTGGTGGGGAAGCACATAACAGACAGGAAGTGAACAGAAAGAGGGGGGGGGGAGGAAAAAACATGAGGGAAACTTAATGAGAACGAAAACAACTAGAACGACATGCTTCTACTGAACAGAACCAGAACCGACACAGCAGAGCCATGCTGAGACGGGTGAGGCAGGGGGGGAGTGGAGGGTGAGCTGGAGGGTGGGGGAGGAGCAGTTCAGGCCATGCTGTGATGTTCAGCCACGCAGCGTTAATGTGGTTAGATGAAGTCAAACATGTCACATCGAACACACCACTCAGCGATCAGCTGATAGACACATTCTGCACACAGTGATGTCATCCAGCGGGGTCAGGGTGTCCTGTGAGGACGCCGCCCGTGGCTGCTACCGGCCTGGTCGGGCTGTTTTCGGTCCAGCATCGTGCAGTTTGCAACATGTTGCTTTAATAACTGCTCAAAAAACTTAGAGGAACACTTCGACTCGCTCAGCATCAGGTCAACATCCTGTAAGTGTTTTAATGTTTCTGAGCGTCACAGGGACGCCTGCTGAGTCTGCAGCACCTGAGCTGTGTGTGAGTCAGTGTTCACCACACACACACACACACACACACACACACACACACACACACACACACACACACTGTGTTGGTGGTTCGTGTGTCTGTACCTTGTCGAGCTGAGAGATGACCTCCCACAGGAGGGCGTGCAGGACGGACAGCTCGCGGCCGAGGTCGATGTAGCCCTCGAACCCCGGCGTGTTGGTCAGCGTCTCCGGGTTGGAAATCTCCGACAGGAAACGCATCATCCCCGCCCATTCGTGCTCCAGGAAGTCGTTCATGAAGGCCATGTACTCCTCCTTGTTTCCAAACCTTTGGAGGAAACGCAAAGTGAGATTTCGTTTTTTCAGAACAACCCCGGCGGCGCCGCTGACCTGCAGATACTCACTTGGTGAAGTTGGCGAGGTTCTGGATGACTTTGGCGATGAGCGTGAGCGTGCGGGACGTTCGGTCGTCGGGATACTCCTGCATGAGGTTGAAGAGCGAGGGCGACATGATGGCGGGGCAGAGGAAGCGCAGGAAGAGCGAGGCGCTGATGAGGCGCTTGCTGATGTCCTGCTGGTGGCCGCGGGCGACGCACTGCTGCTTCCACGAGGCGAACACTTCCTTCAGCTCACGAGGAAACACGCTGCGGAGACGGGAAGGAGCCGACAGCACTCAGAGCAGGAAGGAAGGATCAGGTAGCTGCTGCTTCCCGCCACACGCTGAAGGCTTTTAATACGCCTCAGCGAGCAGGATAACGTCGTTTACGCCAACACACACGGATCCCAACTTCCTGTCTCTGAGACTCAAACCGATCCCAGCGACAGCTTCACGGTCAGACCGAACGGCCTTCGAGCATCTGAAGGAGGACGACTTTAATTTACCCCAGAAAACATAAAACGTCTCCATCAAAGCCGGAGCGCCGTCGTCTGGCTGCTCATTGGACAAACAGGAAACATCTCACCTTCAAACGCTTTTAATTCGCTCATTTTCAGTAGCAGAGCTCAAACATCAGACGCCACCTCACAACTTCCTGTAACACTTTGCTGCCGTTTCATCCAATCACCATGTTAACCTGCTGTGACCCTGATTAAACTCACAGGTCAAAGGTCAGCTCAGAGGAACAAACAGGGTCTCTGAGCTGTAGTTGCCTCCCGGTGGCAGCAGGGGGCAGAGGTTAACGGTAGACGACCTTCACTGAGCTCTGCTGGTTTTGTCTGATCCCTGATGCTGTCACGTTAGTAACACAGTTACTCCTGCTCTGCTTCTTTTGTCTTTTTAAATGTCCTCACACACGCGCACGCACACACACGCGCACACACACGCACACACGCGCACGCACGCACACACACGCACGCACGCGCACGTGTAAATAAAATTAGAGGTAAATAAATAATGGTTATTTGCCTTTAATGAGACAAGATGCAGCAGAGATGAAGCAGAGCTGCAGTCGTCTGGTCTTCCTCTCAGATACTCTGGAAGGCAACAACTCAAACTCACTGTGAACAACTAACAGCAGAATGAGCCTTTCTAAGCACGTTTCTATTGTAAGTGGCCAAAGTCCATCTGCGCCCTGAAATTTTGCTAGCAGTTTTTACCAGAAGTCCTGACCGATTCTTATTCTTCACCGTCAGGTTACCAAACCAGGCAGCGATACAAAAGGACGTCACAGATTCGATAAAACTCTTATAAAACAAAGACAACAGATGAGATGAGACATTAAAAGATCTCCTTTTCCTTAAAAAGAACCGTCGTTGTTGAACTTTTTTAGTGGCATCAGCATGAGATTCAAAACAGTTTATGATCAAGTACCACAGAGAGATATTTATAACTCTCAACGATCCCAATATCAGCGGGTTTAATGATGGAGGGTGATGAGCTATAAGAGGACTTCCTAAAATCTATAATCATGTCTTTAGTTTTTGACACATTAAGTGACAGGAAGGACTCATCACACCAATCCACAACATCATCTACAACCTGTCCACGGCCTGACTCGCCCCCACTAGAAGACTGTCGATCACTGTGTCGTCAGCAAACTGCTGCGACACTCACTCGTGTACAGAATGAACAGAAGGAGGCAGCACGCTGGGGTGATGCAGGAGAGCACATCAGGAAACACATGATTCACCCTCACACAGACAGTCTGTCACCCAGCCGACCACACTAGTTTAAAATGATTTTAAAGCCTGTCAGCAAGTAAGAGGGTTGAATTGTGTTGAATGCTGATGAAAAGTCAGCAAATAATCTTGCGTGGGTGTGGGGGGCCTCAAGATGCTTATACAAGATGCAGGAGTGTGACAGCAGCATCCTCCACACCTCTCCCTGCTCTACAGGCGAACTGGACGGGGTCAAGATGGTGTTCAACATGCATTAAAATCTTCTTAATTATCTTCTCAAATGTCTTCATCACTAAAGAAGTCAGAGCCACAGGCCTAACATCATTCAGTGCCTTAGCAGAACTGCCCTCAGCAGCAGGAACAATGACAGCATGTTTCCAAAGCTGAGGCACCGTCTGTAGCTCTGAAGAAAGTGAGAAGATAAGGTGAAAATCCCACTCAGCTGATCTGTACAAGTTCTCAGCACCTGTCCACAGACGCTGTCAGGTCCAGGACTCTTACTCTTAGTGTGTCTGAAGAGATTAGCTACCCCCCCATCAATACAACATGATGGGGGAGTGATGGTGCCGGTCTGCCTAGAACAGTCAAAGTTCTCAAAACGCAGGTAAAAACTGTTGAGACTGATGCCAGACGTTTGTCAGAGGTAAACCCCTCTAACGTGATATTACTTTTAGCTTTGGTCTGTAGCCCTGCCATTGTTTTCATACCAAGCCAAGCTCTTTAGGGGGTGTTTGAGAGAAGTTTGAAGACTCCTCTCAAACACCCTCAGCTGCTGGGACCCAGTCGTACCAGTAGGAGTTGATAATCTTGCAGAAGGCCAGCTCGCAGCACATCTTCAGGTTGCTCTGATGTTCGGCCAGGTCTCCGGTGGAGCATCGGCTCGGGTCCACCTCGCAGTTCTCGTCCGACTCGTACAGAGCTTTAATGAACTCGCCTGCAGACACAGACGGACGATGCATGAAGACAAACTGACGACCGGGCGAATCAAACCACACAGGAAACAGTTTTTTAGGAGGCGGCTGAATTTACTGGACACGTCTTCCCTTCATACTCTTAACGTTTCACGAGTCACAGCACGTCTGAGCACATTATCTTATCTGAGCACCTGTGTTGAGGAGCCACCTGTCACACATGCTGTTTCAGAGTGAAACGCAGCCAGGTCCAAACCAGTATGAATTTAAATATGAACTGGAGCGACTGGTTTCACCTTTCTGGCTCTCTCATTAAGAGTGAGGCCTTCACTGTCAGCAGAGAAACTCTGTATTTACAGCTTCCATCCCTGTTAATCTTTAATGAGTCGCCCTCTGAACCTGATGACTGTTTAACGGGCGACACAGCGCGATGACACGACTCGGCGAGCTGAAAATTTGATGAGCTGAAAATACGACAATAAAAAGTCGCTGTGACAATCAAACGCCTTTAATCGATGAAACCTGCCGAGGAGGCAGGAACTTATTTCTATTTCCAGACATGAAGCTATAAATATTTTAACGAGGGTGACGCTGCTCGTGTCTTTGAAGCGTCTCTCAGTAACAGTTTGAAGAAGCTTTATTGGTTTGTAATGGCGGCGGTCTCAGCGGGCCTTCTGCTGTCACGGCCTCGACTATTTACAGCGTCTCTTCACAGCAGAGCAGAATCAGCCGGAGGAGGATGAGGATGATGCAGCAGAGCAAACACATAATTAAAAATAATTTAAAAACTCAGTCTGCTGACAAAATCTTCACCGACTTTCTTCTTCATGTGTTTTTTTCTTTTTCGTGGCGTCAGCTTTGCCGGCGAGGTGGCGTCTGCTCTGTGGAGCAGCTTTGCATGACTCACAGTTCATAATAATCCTCCTTTATCTGACACCAGGACTCTGTACAGCTCCTCAGTTTATCCTGTCTGAAACAAGCAGCTTTAGCTCCTCCTCCTTTAAACCAACTTTCAGAAACGGCGGGTGGGCGTGGCTTCTGAGATTACTATAAAAGGATACCTCATCTCTATGACATCGTACGAATCCAAGAGTACAAAAACTGTGTGAAACTGCACGGTTAGTCAGCGGCTCGGCGCTGCTCATAACTCTGATTCATTGATTAGATGCTAATTAATTATTTAACTGCCAATTATCAATACAGCTGATTATCATTTTTAAGACCTCTCTGAGACTAGATTTGGATATTTTGTTTTCTTAATTGTAAACCTCTGGATCCAATAACAGTTTAAAAATTCACAGGATAAACAAGGTGACTCCGCCCACCAGACGGCAGGTTACAGGTGTGTGCGAGGCTCACCCAGCGCGTCGTGCAGGTATTTCTGTCCCACCAGCTTCAGATACTCCTCGATGGCCTTGGTGGCCAGCGTGTTCTCCCTGAAGATCAGGACGTCGTGGTCGGCGCATCGATCCACCTCTGACATCACCAGGTCTGTCAGGAAGTCCTGAGGAAGAAGAGGCGGAGATGAAGAGGGCGCCATCATAGTTAATCGGCTCACTTACAACATTGGTGCATTTACAAACGCTGCACGCCTCCTCTGTGATCCATGACATGAGCTTCACTGACCAACTCTGGTTAATGTTAATGGAGTTATGGAGTAAACGTGCTTTATGGATCATTTTGGGCTTTTACTGAATCTGCACGGATTCACTGGAATCATCGAGGATGGGAATCCTCCGGCAGCGAGCATTTATGGAAACGCCGTCGTATTTGGGTCCGACTTTCTGCTGTTATGCTGATATTCAGGAACCCGTGTGAAGGCGGGTCCAGAGCGAGCGCTACCTGCAGTTTAAACCTCTGGGCCGACATGTTTAGCTAACAGGAAGTCAAACGTCAGCGTGGCTGATTCTGACCTTTGCCCTGCCCGTGCTCTGCAGGATGTGGACCAGCGCGCACGCCATCTCCTCCTTGTTCTTCACGCTGATGACGGGCTCGAGCACCGAGCACAGCATGGTGTAGTTGTTGGTGACGAACTCGGCGAACTCCTTGTACTGCTCCATGGGCAGGATGGAGATGGTCTGGAAGCGCGACTTGATGCGGATCGACGGCCCGCCGCCTTTGCCCTTGCTGGTGGTGGGCGTGCTCACCGGGTACCACTTCTCCACGAACTGCCGGCCCGTCACGCTCGCCACCGGGATGTTGACCAGGCCCACGTAGTTGTTCTTGTCCTTTTTCTTCTTCTTGTCCACGTCGCGGTAGATGTGCACGGTGATGCTGTGCACGCCGGGTAGGCTGGAGAAGTCAAAGTACTCGCCCCAGAACAGGCTGTCGTGGCGGGTCTTGCTGGTGGTCCGGGCGTACAGGACGTCGTCCAGACACAGCTCGCAGAAATATTTCTTCTTAGGCGGCAGGTCTTTGGCTTCGATGATCCAGAGTCGCAGCAGGTTCTCGGCACGCCGGCAGTTGTCCTGCGAACGCAAAGACACCGTTTGTTAAACTGATTTTGTGACAGCACAAACTAACGGACTGCAACTGCAGTTCCTCTGATGGCCACTAGAGGCGTTACAGCAGAAGTAAATATTTCATGGGTGCAGCAGGACAGGAAGTCGGCGTTGAACTGAACAAACTCTAGTTAGAGCTCGTCTCACCTTGTTGGGCTGAATCGTCCTCCTCAGGTTCTCCATCCACTTGTCTCTCTCTGAGGCCGACGTGCAGCTGAAACACTTGCTGCCGCCCGAGTACGTCACCTGACAGGTGAGACAGAGAGGGAGGGTCATCGAAACAACCAGGGGTGCAAAGTGACACGACTACTTACAGGTACCTGCTAAAACATCCAAAGGTAACAAGACCGGGACACAAAACATATCTGCTCTTTTCTATATCCGTCTTTATTTATTCTACAGCGCTGAAAGGACCTGATCAAACTCATCGTTTATCAGTTTTGTGACGTGAAAGTGGAGCTACATCAGTCACAACGAGCAGCGTGGATCCACTTCACGAGCGTCAGTAAAAACGAACGCTGCCCTCCAACACAAACAACAATTAATTAGAAAATCTTTCTGCTGTTAATCATCAGCTTTAACTGAAGCTCAGCTCAGACGTTTCGCCGTGCTTCACCTCGAAGCAGAACTCCTGTCCCAGGATGCTGCTGTGCAGAGGCTTGATGAACACGTCCTCCTCCATGCTCAGGTCCAGAGCCTCCACCGCGCTGCCCGGGCTCAGCAAAGACTCATGGGAGCTCGACTCCTTCAGCTTGGGAAGCACGCGAGATCTGGAAGACAGGAAGGAGATGGAAAGGTAAACGGATGTTAGGGCGAGTTTAAACCACAGGGGGCGCCGCTGAGCCCGGTAAGCGGCGCCACCGGCTTCACCAAACTCCACCCGAGCCGAGAGCACCTACGAAAAACAACCACAGAGCCAGGAGAGGGGGGGGCCCCAGAGCATCCCTCCCACCTCGACCCTCCGGCAGACGCGCAGCAGCTCTGGTCACCGCCGCCGCCGCGCTTCACCCACACAGTCCAGCAGCCGGTAAACAAATCCTGAGACGGCCAATCGCATCCTGCCTGCGGGACCGTAACCGTGGCAGCGGCCCCCGCTGGGACAGCCGGCGCTTGGCAGCGAGTGTGACGCAGCGAGGAGCGTCTCAGAGGACGCAATAACGAGGAAGAGCTGCAGCGCTACGAGCAGCAGAAGAATATTGAATCATTCAATACAGCTCCAATAAATCAGAATAAACTCTGCAGCGAGGCTTCACGGTCACGTGACGGCGCCGACGGCGCTTTTGCAGTTCAGAGCTGATTTTTAAACAGAAACTGGTGAAGCTGCTTTTACCTTTAATGCTCCGACCGGCTGGACCCGCTCACATCAGCCACACCACAACTTCTGCTTTTTATTTGAGCCTCAAACAAAGTTTTCTGCAGATAAAATCTGAACCTGCGTCTCTGAGAAGCTCCTGTTTCAGGTGGTTTCACTTCCCCCGTGTTTATCCAGCGCTGGTTTCCAAATGTTTCCCCGAAGCTCATCGAAGGGTCGGCTGGTTCGTAGCCCCCTCCCACACATGTGCACGCACACACACACACACACACACGGTTATGACACCAGAGTTTCCTCTGATTGGATCATGAGATGGAGACCCGTCCGTGGAGCATCTGCAGACCACAGCGTGTTGTGTAAGCGTTCACTGCTCTGCATGAGATCAGGGGTCATTTCGAATTCACTGAGTGTGTTTGTGCACTTTCTCTGCTGATGCAGTGACGACGCAGCTCTTTCTGCAGAGTCACACTGAGAGCAACAAAAACAACAGCGTGAAGTGAATCATCACGGTTTCCTGTGCAGACGTCCAGGTTAAACCAGAAGGAAACTAATCAATGTGATGGAAACGTGTGTGTGTGTGTGTGTGTGTGTGTGTGTGTGTGTGTGTGTGTGTGTGTGTGTGTGTGTGTGTGTGTGTGTGTGTGTGTGTGTGTGTGTAATCCTCCCGCTGTGTCAGATGAGTTACATAAACCCGGATTACCAGCCTGAGATCAGCAGTGATGCTGTGACATCATGATGCTGAATTAAACGCTCTGACCGTTAGATTCCATCATTGTCGGCCTCGTGATTAAAAAACTGCTTTTATTAAAGCTGAGACTGAAGGTTAAACACCGAGCGATGCACGAGCTTCATCATCTGCCATCCTGATCAAGGCTGGTCACAAACCAACAGCGACGCTCAGCTGGAAGCATCGCTGTGCATTTGACTAATCTGAGACATTTGGCTCTCCGTCCACAAAGCACCAACCAGAAGAAGCTCTTCACTCATTTTAAAGCATCGTCACGCTTTCACTGAATTCAGGTGTACGACAAATAACCTCAGATCTATCTGTAGGTCAGCAGTTCGCCAAGTTTCACTCAAACCTGCAGTTCCTCTGACGTCCACTAGAGGCTCCAGCAGTGAGTCAGGTCTTATACACCGGCCTGTTAAAATCCAGCTTTACAGCAGGACTGCATCAAGATGCCGACACAGTGCAGAAACCAACGTGTGAGCACACGCATCGTTTGTATACAGTCTGTGGGGTTGACTTCCTGTCCCGTCAGCTGATTTCTGATCAGGTGTGCGTCAGGATGATTAAAGGAAAAAACTCCTTATCTGGAAATCCCTGCAGCTCGAAGCTTCAGACTGTGGATGCATTAATTAACCTTGAAGGCAGCTCCTAGCCTCGAGACTAATTTCCCCTGGTGGTCGCATGTGGTATTACAATTTTAAAACTAAACCACTACTGAGCACGTGCAGAAGCTGGCACCCATCAACACAAACCCAGGAGTGGGAAACTTTTCACGCTCACGACCTGCTTTAGATCCAAAAACCTGCAGTTTCAGCGCGAGTTCAAACACGAGCAGAGGAATCGAGCGCTCCGGTTAGAAGACGTTTGCTAAGACCTGCCTGGTCATGTGACCTGCAGCCGCAACGCTCCATCGGTGAAACACAGTAAGCCATGTTTCACCAAATAAAAGAGACAGTCATAAAACACACAACCTGACTGCTTCTTTGAGTGTCAGCAGAGTGTAAACACACACACACACACACGCACACACACACACACACACACGCACGCACGCACACACACACGCACACAGGAAGGGCTGGTCTCCTGCATTAGGACAGAAACCTGATCCACTCTGCTGCCAGAGGAAGACGAGGAGGAAGCACTTACAGGTCTAAGCACACGCACACACACACACACACACACACACACACACACACACACACACACAGCATCTCTGTCTATGGTAATTCCTGTGATGATGATGATGATGAAGGGCACAGCTGGGTGAATCAGAGGAAGTTTTCAGTTCGCTGAAGTCGAGAGCTCAGAACATCTTCTGGTGTGAGACCAGGAGACACAGAAATCCAGAGTTTTCTTAAAAGTTTTTCCCACAGTGCACCTCTCTGTGTACAGTATTGGCTCCTCGGGGCTCCCGTAGCAACATTATTGAAGCGCAGCAAACAGCAACGCGGCCGCGCTCGGCAGACCGGGTCACCTTCACGGTTCTGAGGCTGCTCGCAGATTTATTTTTGGCTGTCGACCCGTCGCGTGGGTTCTGCGGCACCACAGGACATTAACTCTGCTCCGTAACGAGCTCGACTTCAACCGCTGCGCTCAGATAACACCGGAGCTCGCGGTGCGGCTCCCTGCGGCTCAGCTCAACCTCAAACTTCATCTGAGACGTCTGTCAGTGCTTCTCCATCGCCCACAAACCCAGAGACTCCCGTCCAAAGACAGCAGGAGTCAGTCAATCAATCACAACGCACCGTTTTCATCTCACACGCGCGAGTGCAGTCCTACCTGAATCGGAGCGATTTGGAGAGCTGAGCTATCCGAGCTCTGCGGAGGAGAGAGGACGAACCATCCATCAGGAGTCAGAGCTCAGAGCTGACTGAGAGCGAGGCTGTGTGTGTGTGTGTGTGTGTGTGTGTGTGTCTGTGTGTGTGTGTGCGTGTGTGTGAGTCTGTGTGTCTGTGTGTGAGTGTGTGAGTGTGCAGCATTATCCTGATGTCCAGCTGGCTGTCACTCTGTCGGTTATAAAGCTGCACTCAGCATCAGCACCACGCACACAGAGGCTGGGACAGATGTTGTGCAGAGGTTCAGCAAACACTTCCTGGTGTCACACACTTCCTGTTGGCCGTTAAACCTCGCTCAGGCTTGAAGCTCCTCCCACACCTGCATGAATCCAGGAGGAGACCTGCATCTGGATTAATTCCTCACTCACAGTTTCCTGTCATGACACGCGCACGCCGACCATGTTTGTTCTCATGTTGGTGAATCAGGTTAATCGCTGCGGTCTGAAATCTGCCACGCCCCCATTTCTCCATATAAGGAAACACACTCACCTCGATGCTGACTCTAACAGTGCCGATTGTCTTAAGTCAGGACGCAGTAACCATGGTGATAAATGCTGTAATGCTCGGATTAAATCTGATTATTTTCCCTCAAAGGAAAAATAATCTTGGACTGGTTAAACTGTCGCTCAAAAAAAGCAGACAGGAAATGAGAGGAAGTGCTACCACAGCGTGTGAGGGCGTGGTGGACGGCAGCCCGTCTCTGAGCCTGCTCCTGCTTAAAGGGGCTTCTTCCTCCTCACTGTCACCAGTGCTGCTTGTAGGTGATGGTTGGTGTCGAGTCTTTACAGCTGTATAAACCGTCCGACTGCTGTTGTGTCAAATATCTTTGTTTACTATCATCAAAATCGCCGAGGAAACGAAAAACATTTTTGTTAAAGGACGTTTTTGAATGACATATTTTCTTGGTGACACACATGGATCAGAGCTCAGACAGGAAACGAGTCATTCACGACTTTAAAAATGATTTAACAGGAAAACAGAGTCATACCTGGAAGTTTTCCAGGGAAAAGATCTCATGAAAACACACTCACACACTCAGGAGGAAACGTTATCTTACAAACCCACCAAACCTCTGCAGAGTGCAGCAGATTCCAGTAAAACCACCTCCAGGCAGTGCTGGGAAGGCTGGGCGGGTTAATGGAAAGAGGGAAAACCCACAACCTCCACCATCGGCAGGAGGAGAGACCTGCTGCATATTCTCCGACCCGCCCTCTGTCTGCCGCACAGAGTTGTCACATGTGACAGAAGGACGCCGGGCGTCATTACTGGAGGAAACGCAGAGCGACCAGAAGCAGCAGCCAGAGCAGGAAATGAGCTGCAATATCAGAGTCTGCTGCTCAGCGTCACTGAGCATGAACGAACTGCAGATTCACTCAAACCGACGCGTCCGCGACTCTGACCCGGCCCACAGTCAGAAGCTCTCTCTAACAAACCAATCAAACCGTCACCAGCTCGCCGAGACCGAAGGAAACCGTCACATCACGATTCCCAGCAGACCTCTTATGGAGCCAGTTTCCTCCTTCATAACAAACGCTGTTAGAGACCGACTCAGTCGACCCCCCAGGCCTGAGCAAACCTGCAGTTCCTCCAAAGTCCACTAGAGGCTCAGAAGTGAGTCGCCCCCACAGACCCCCACGTGAAAGGCAGACGTGATGCTGTTTGCTCATATCAGGGGTAAAAGCACTCAGCCTAGCTCGTCTGTGTTCATATGATCAGTTTACGTTTATAAATTCTGAATTTTAGGAACATTTGTCCGTAAATTCATGTAATTTGTTTACATTTATGTTCATTAACATGCACTGTCCTAAATAATGAAATTAAACTGAACAGACGTGGAAACACACTGTGCAGGACCTCAGTGCCTGTTCCAGGCCAGGCTGTCCTGTTTCTAGCAGGGGGGTCTGAACCGTCCATCTGGACCCTGCAGAACCAGCAGAGAGCCCGAGGTGGACCCCGAACACGCAACAGGAGGCCTGACAGCGTCGCCTGCGGGTGGAGATCATCAGGCTGCAGGCGGAGGAAGGACTGTGCACAGACATCCCGTCTGCACCAAGGCTGGAGTGTGTTTATGTTTAGATTTAATGGAGTAAAAGACTCAAATCTGAGCGAAGAACAGCTGAAGAACAGCTGAAGAACAGCTCGAGCTCTGGAGGTGTTACCTGTCGGCATCGGCGGGCCGGATGGAGGGCAGTCTGAAGCTGGTGTTTCTGTCCAGTTTGGTCTGACTCCTCGTCCTTTTGATGGAGCCTTTAAGACGTTTACTGAAAAACCCCTGAAGGAGAAACAGCAAAGGTCAGAATCAGTCACAGATGGTGATTTTCACGAGAGCAGCACTGATCTTCACAAAGACACGTTAACGTGGACTTTCATGAGCATTGGATCGGTGAGTAATCGCTTCAGATATTCGACTGTAACCTCAAACCGTCTTCCAAGAATAAAAGCGGCTCCTGTTTCTACTGATCCACCGTAAAAACTCTCAGATCTCTCAACAGCGTCTCACACGTCCTTTTTCCATCCTGTTTCTGTCACAAGAGCCTCGCTGTGAGCGATGCTGCTGTGGCTCACACAAAGCTCCGCTCTGAGCCAGCGAGGTCCTTCACAGAAACACTTCTCCATCCTCCACCTCACAAACTCAACTCACGGGATCCAGGTGATCCACCAGAAAGATGAAACACTGATGCAGCAGCACCAACCCTCAGTCCTCAGCACAAACCACCACCTTCAGCTGCAGTCAGGTTTAATCTCATTATTTTGGTGATTACTGTACGCGATTCAGCAGCGATGAACGGGCTCAGGTGGACGTGCCTCGACTAGAAAACGCCCTCTGGTGGTGTTTTCATGCAGGTGGAATAAATGACGTGAGCACAGCATCCGCACACACCTGTGCGTTTCAGCTCATTTTAGAGCGACTGTAACTCCGTCACGTTTGCACTGAAGACACAACTCCAAGTTCTACAGCGATATTCGCCTGCGCCAGCTGCAGTGGAAGGCGGTGGGGTCTGAGTCGTCCACAGCACAGTGTAGTGTAATGTTTCACAGGTCGCTGAGCTCAGCAGCATGTTTGACCAGCACCTGCTGCCCCCTGGTGGCGTTTTCATGCAGGAGAAACAATAAATGTCTTCAGCTCAGCCACTCTGAGACTTCTGGTAGAAGATTCATGTGTCTGTTGTTTTGCTGGTATTAAAAATCACTCTGACATCTAAACACACCGACACCACCCAGGCCTGCTTCAGGCTGAGTGCTGATTGGTTCCACACTGATGAGTCATCCCTGTATCTCCATCTATGATCAAACTCTGATCAAACCCTTCAGCTCTCAGGTCGTCTGTCACAATAAAAGCCCCGTGCAGAGCTGTGGAAGTGAGCGGCCTCATTTCCGGAGATATTAATATCCTCAAACGCATCACCTCCTCCCCCCTCCCCTGCAGACTCCCTTCAGGCTCATTGGCTCCTTTTAATGCATCAGAATAAAGACGCATCCTGCCAGAGAGCGAGGAACACTTCAAACAGGCCGCCTGCACCCTTAAAAACCGCCTCCACCAAACAGCCAATCACACCTATTGATCACGATTATTGGTCTCTGAGGATCGCTGAACAGACGACTGAAAGCTTCGTGTCACTTCCTCACCACTGATGAACTCCCAGCATGCTCCCCGGCCGTGTTTACTTAAATCTGCGTGAAGACGTCTGAAACTAAAAATACGACCTGAGAGCTGCGACACAAACTCTCAGCACAGAGTTTCAGCTCTGCTTCAAAGTGCTAACGACGGGAAAACAGTCGCAGCAGAGCTTCAAACAGAGACGCTGGAAACTAACAGAACAACAGCTGCAGTAATATCCTGTGTTCGATTGCACCGACATTTTATTTACTGAGCACTTTCCTGATAACCAAGCTAGTTAGCATTAGCATGCCACCCTCCCTTCTGGCTGTGAAAAACTGACGAGGCGTTGATGAGTGATGCCACGACCTAAACACACACGTAACTTATTAATATCAAGTATTCAGACTTTAGCGCCACCTGCTGGTAACAGGAACTCTGCCTTATGTACAGCCTGATATACAGCAAACAGGCGACACGTGTCCGTGCTCTGAGGGTGGAGGAACACCAGAGAGGACGACGGAGCAGAGACGGGCCTGAGATCTCTGTGATGGCGTGCAGTAAATAAATACATGCAGAGACGCGTTCCCGTTACTCACCGGCACTTTGAACGGAGACGTGTTTGGATTGTCGACTGCGACGCTCTTCTCCGAGCTCCCCAAACCGGAAATACTCCTCCTCCTCGGAGATCTCTCCGAAGAAACTTCTGCAAAGAGAGAGAGAGAGAAAGGGAGGGTTAACCAGCATCATCATCATCAGCCTCTGAGCTGAGCGACGGAGGACAGGCGAAGACGTTCAGACATGACGGAGGACGTGGACAGACATCGGGTCGCAGATATCTACACCTTCTGTCAAACGTTCTTCCAGTAATCACGCCGCCAACACACTTCAAGTCATTTTCACCAACCAAAGTGCTGCAAACGGACTGAAAGGTTCAAATAGGAAGAAAACCAGAGAGCGCCAACAGCACGTAACCATGACGACTGCCGCTGACCAGTGCAATCATCTGAGCCGCCACGTCTTATGGGTCGTGTCCTGATTTAACATTTAACTGAAACTTAAACATTTACTGGACTGTAAGTCAAGGCAGATGTTCCACAT
Organism: Maylandia zebra; assembly: GCF_041146795.1. Lineage (NCBI taxonomy): Eukaryota > Metazoa > Chordata > Actinopteri > Cichliformes > Cichlidae > Maylandia > Maylandia zebra. Next base: position 1,744,616 of record NC_135184.1, on the reverse strand, counting down.
GAGGTCTACGGGAGAGTCTGATTGGTTACACATCAGAAGTAAAAGCCAATCAGAACTGAGAACAGAGAAACACATTCAGTCTGAAGCAGCAAAAACAAATGAGCTGAAAGAGTCACGATAATAAGAGAGTAACTTTAATGAGACAAACTTTAAAACATGAAGACAAATCAGCTGTGACGGCGCCACAGCGGCTATGCTAATGGCAAAAAGGCTAAATTATGCTAGCAGCTACATGGACAGGAAGCCTCAGACTTCCTGAAACCAGCTCAGCTAAAACTTGAACATGTGAACAGCAAACAGAAGAGGAGCAGACAGAAGCAGTGCTGGGACCATCTCTACGTTATTTAATATGAACACTAACCAGGATTTCCACGGCTCAATGACAGAGGATTCAAAAGTACACGACTAATAATAATAATAATAATAATAATAATAAACTTTATTTATAAAGCACACTTAAAAACCAAGGGTATGCCAAGGTGCTTAACAAGTAAAATAGAGTATAGGAGGAGGATAATAAATAACATCAGTGATGAGAGCATGACGCCGGATTCTTTCTGCACCTGTAAATCATTCAGATATCGCTCCTCTGTCTCTCCTCCTCTTTAATAATCTGTATCGGCCCGTCTGTGAAGCTCGCCAAGCTTCCTGCTGCAGAAACCAGAGTCTAACATTTCCGCGTCCTCCTCTGCAGCTCTCTGCAAACACATCCAGTGGGCCGGGTTGGGCCCCGAGCCACATGTTTGACACCTCTGTATGAGAGTTCATAACGCAGCCGTTTGGAGCATGAAGACACACACGAGCCACAATCAGCTGTGGGAGTTCCACCCCGACCCAGCTCAGGCCGCCGCCACCTTATACGGAGCCAGCAGCGTCATGGCGACACCAGAACAACATGTGGAGAGACGCTGGCGTCCGACCGGCAGCGTATGGAGCCAACATGATGTTTACATGCTGAGGAAACAAAACGTGCTGCTCTGCAACAGGAAGTGAGCGCAGCATGCAGCAGCGGGGAGCTGTATCAGGTTCCAGCTGCAGGACGAGGCGCTCGCCGCATGCACGCTGCAGGCATGCAGCGCTGCGAGGAAGCCGGGGACAAACTTTCATGCAACCCCCCCCCACCCCACCAACCGAACCACCCCTGACGATGGAGGAAGAGGAGCGCTGACGGGGACGCCATCAGCGCTGGTCTTTCACTCCCGGGACAAAGTTGAGGCAACATGCGGCAGGAAGCCCGGTATGACAGGTCGGTCACATGACACGGACAGAGACATACACAGAGGGAGAGAGAGGGAGACGGTACCTCGATCGCAGCTGTTCCCCATCATCTGAGGAGAGGACACACACAGAGTCAGACGGGATTGGCCGGAGCCGCTGCCACCTGTCAGCCAATGAGGTTAAGCTGCAAACATCCGTCTTTGTCCCGTCCTCCACTTTGGCATCCCCCAGCCCTCCCCTCTGCCACCCCTCCCTCCTCAGCACCGCATCCTCCTCCTTCACGCTGCCTCCTTTCCCATCTCCTCCTCCTCTCTCTCCACTCAGCAGTACTTCTAAGTCTCGCTCGTCCGCTCGCTGAGGTTTTACCGCATTTCTTCAATCAATCCCACAAACTGCTCCGTTCTGCTGTCTCTCCTCCTCCTCTTCGTGTCTTCCTTCCTCTCTGCAGACCCTCCTCTCCCTCTCCCTCTCTCTCTGTCTCTGCAGCACCTCCCTCTCCCTCCTCTTCCTCTCTCGCTGCGTTTATCGCTGCCCTCGGAGGATAATTACCAAATAAGTTTCCCCTCAGCCGGCTGATGTGGGACACAACTCTGGGGGCCGAATCACATCAGGCCTGCAAATTAACTCTATTTTCAGAGTCTGTTCATTGATCCGATCACTCGCTAATCACCATTAATCACTTTCAAAAGCATAATTTATGTCATCGGTGACCCGGGACTGAAGAGTCGACGCTTTTTAATAACACAAATGTTCACACTCTGGCTCTTTAACCATTCAGCACAGGATCTGACGCCTGTCTCTGAGTCTGAAGACTTTCAGAGTTTCTTAATGATCTGCTCTAAAATGAAAATTATTGAAACTTTTAGAAACTGTACCTGCAGCTGCGTGCAGACTATGAAACAGTAATCAGACGCGTCTGCAGACGCTCTGCCTGCTGTTCAGCTTAAATATTATTTCCTGTTTTTGCACCTGAGTCGTTCAGACCATCAGCATCAGTCCACACCTGCTGTTGTTGGCACACAGGTAGACTCAGTGCAGCAAAATTTAAACCCACTCATGACCAAGTGTCCTCTGTCACACTCAGTGGATCCTCTGATCATCTATAAATATCTATTGATCAGCTGTGTCTCAAATATCTGTACTCTGAGACAAGTAATCAGCAGATGAGCCACACCAGGAATCGAACCAGCAAACATGTGACGTGTGATCAACAGTAATCATCAGTTTGCTCAGGTTTTCACCTTCCTCCTCCTCCTCCTCCTCCTGCTGCTGCTAACGAGATATTGATCAGCGGGAACTCGGCTCAATCTGTCGTTTCAGCGGATCCACCAGAGACCGCGACCTTCACAGACGGGGTCACGGTCAAACCAGAGACCAGCAGCTCGCCAGTCTGGTGCTTTGGTCTATTTTTGCTTAGGTCTGTGACCTGTGGGCGTGGCTTACACTAACACTGTAGCTAACAGACTGAGGTAAAACCATGCACGTGCACTGCTTCTGAAACTTTGCACCTTTTCATCTAAATATGCTTTTAAAAAAAAACAAAGTTGTCAGCTGATGCAGCTAGCTGCTAATTAGTGCTAACACCCACGTTTGTTAGCAGTAACCTCACAGCAGCCATGTTATTGGCTAGATGATGTCATTAAGCTTCCAACCGCACAAACACGCGCCATTGGTCCAGTTCAGGTCAAGCTAGCAGACAGCTAGCAGCTACAGCCGCCTGTCAGTCAAACAGGCCCCGCCCCCAATAATACGAACTTTAAGCAGGCTGTAAACATGTTGCAAGCATTGACTCACTGCCAGAGCCTCTAGTGGTCATTAGAGGAACTGCAGGTATAAAAGCATGAACGTGTGAACAGATGCACACTGAGGGACTCTGGACGGCTTTCAGTTGCTGGATCTTTCCGCCGCCCTCCCTCTGACCACCACGACTTTGGGTTAAATCGGCTCACGTGTCGGCTCGTAGGTATCGAGCTTCCCGGACGGACTCGTGGGAAAACCGCTGCTAAAAATAAGCCTGAGGGCAGAGAGAGGCAGAGCCGAGGGACAGGAGGAGGCTATCGGGTGTCAGAGAAAGTCATCCATCAGCTGCTGGTGTCGGCGCACGCGATGGTTTCAGCCTGTTTGAGTTTAAAATCCCGTCGGCCTCCGAGGGCTCCCTGAACATCTGTCCGCTCACAGCTGGCTGATTAGTTTAATGTCTGAGTTATCGACTCGACCGCCTGATGAATGAGCAGCTCTGTGAGGACAAACCTCCACAAACAGAAACCTGCACATAAACAACCAGGTAATACTGACCAATCACATCTCAGCAGACAGCGAGCAGGTAAACACTGAACCGTGAGCACCCTCCTCCCATCATAAGTGGTTCAACCTGTCACCTGTGTGTGTGTGTGTGTGTGTGTGGTGTGTGTGTGTGTGTGTGTGTGTGGGTCAGTAGTGTGACACCGCTCAGAAAAGATGAATGGGTGGATGTGATGTCATCAGAAAGGAGCGCGAGGAATGCTGAAGCTGACCTCTGTTGAACTCTGGCTCATTCAGGAGTTGACACACCTGACACACACACACACACACACACACACACACACACACACACACCAGTCTGCTGCACAAAGAAACCTTTGTGTGAAGCTGTCTGCAGGGCAGAGTGGGCGGAGCTTTCACAGCAGCAGGTATAAGGTGAGATTCCCAGAAAGTCCTGGTTTTAGCGAATGTTTCCCAAAGTGGGAGCGTGTCTAAGAGCAGAGCCGTGAGGCCACAGCGCCTGCATGAAGGTGAAACAGCCTCATGTCCAAACATCATCAGGCGTCTGGGCTCACGGCCGTTACATCACAGGTCTGATGGCTCATGACATCATTTATCAGTGTTTACACATTTTTTGTATTAACGGCTGTCAGCCTGCAGCAAATCTCACATATTTTATATGATTATTAGAAAACAACAAACTAAAAGATTCCTCTTAACGGAGCCGTGTAACAAAAAACACTGAAGAGTGACAGTGGGTGAAGGGATCACTTCTTTCCACATTTAAACAATTTCAAGTGTTTGAATGTGAAAATACTGACGGTAGGAACAGCGTGGATCCTGTGGAGGGCTACGACCGCGTTCTCTGGCGTTCGCCTTTTTTAAACTTGTTGTGCCGGCTTTGTTCCTTCTCTTCAGTTGTCATCAGAGTTTTTCTCAGCAGGAATGATAAAAACAACGAGACCCCGTCAGCCCTCCTCCTCACACTCAGCTCCGCTTTCACAACAAATATTCAAAGAATTTCTTTTCACATAATGAAACCAGTTCTGTTTGTCGAGCCTCGTTCGGCCCGTGTGCGTTGGCCGCCTCCTCTCGCGTCGCTTCACATTCCTCTGAATAAATTAACAGTATCAGTGAAACTCTGAGCCACCAGCTCGCCCCGCTGCCGCTGCTCAAACCACGACCACGGCGCCAGGATTCAACCTGCTGTCACCTGCCCGATCGGCTCGGATGTCGTTCGCTTTGTTTCTGTCATGAGGAATGTCGGGGCAGATTTAAGACGTTTGGAACGAGTGGTCCACACACTCAGTTACACGTATTATTTCTATTACAGGTAATCAAAGTTGAAGTTTTGATCGTTTTGTCACATTTCGCAGACCTTAAACGTTCTTGCTTCATCAGACCTCCTGAAGCTGTGGCTTCATTAACAGTGTGGAGCATCAGGTCATCTTCACCTGCAGAGCTCAAACTGGGATCATTTAAAAGCAGTCCTGAGCCGCAGCTTGTATCTTTGAATTCAGGTGTTTTCAGTCTGGATGCCACAGGTGTACGAGATCCAGCTCCGTGAACTCGAGCGTGGGCTGCAACAGGACGCCACCGCGGTGCAGCGTTTGTGCTGATGTCAGAGCGGCAGCGACTCTGCTGAGTCGTGTTTAGGGACATTGATGCAGTTTAATGCATGAAAGTCGCTGCCGCTCTGCTGCCGCTCTGCTGACTCAGTAGCTGCAGAATTCATCCTTTGACTTTAACATCAGCACAGACACGGTGAGCCGGGAGCTTCCTGGTACTTCCTGGCAGCTCAGCCTCTGAACGCTGCGCCGTCTTCACCTGATTTTTAACTCAAATGTTTCTGGATTTGAAAACATTTGCTGCTCTGTTATTTGGTAAGCTTCTTTAAAGTCCCGTTGCTGTTCTGAGCTCTACATTATTGTTTGCGACACTTTAATTTCAGATCAGCTCGAATGTAAAGCGTGAATTTGTGGCTGACTTCAGATTTGTTTCCACAGCTCTTAATTCCAAGTTCTGGAATAAACCTTTAGTCTGAATAAATGTTATTTTGTTTCGTCCTATTATTGCAAACTCCTGTTACAAACAGTCGAATCTGACCTGGGGTCAGTCGTCTTCCCGTGCTGCGAGGACGCCGCCCTCATTAAACTCCAGAGTGACAGAATCACAGTTACAGCCTCGATCAGAGCGAGCGAGGCGCCTGTGGAGACGCGTGGTCTCTGCTGCCACGAAGCATCTCTGTAGGTCTTTCATAACGCCGCCTCCTGCAAGGTCAAAGGTCAAACTCTCTAAAAACAAAACTGCAGGAAACAGTGGCGTGCTCCTTTAAAGGGAGCTCCCGTCATGCTGCGTGCATCCTCAGATGGGAGTCGTCTTCGGGAAATTTGGGACACAATGATCTAATCATAGCAGGAGCGGGGACAGCTGGAGCGCCGCGATTTAGGCTAACGTTAATAATGACGAGCAGCCGAGCGCACGGAGCCGGAAGAAACGTGAGAGCCGCCGAGCACCTGGCGCCCGCAGTAAGGAGACGTCAGCGTACCTCCAGATGTGAGAGGCTGAAGTCATGTTTGCACACTGAGTGTGACTCAGACTGGCCGTTATAGTAACCATCATCAATGAGCTCGTTAATACGCTTTAACTAGCAGGTCATTACTGAGCACTAATAACAATGAAACTGAGGTCACTCAGAGGTCACTTTGATCTTTATTGTTGTCCCTGATGACGAGCGGCTCTGCATTGGAGCAACAAGTGCATCATGGGACGGACGCTGACGACTCCGAGCAGTGAATGACTGTAAGCTGTGATAATGGTTGCCATGGTGCTGCAGCCACACAGGTTTTTGTTTTTTAAACTGTCCTCACACAGGAAGTGATGACAGACCGCAGGCAGAAGAGACTGGGCGGGGCTCGCCCGGTTTCTCAAGATGACATCATGTGTTGTGAATGAACTCGGAGATAAGAGGAAGAATCCTGACCTCAGGTGTCACCAGATTTGTTGCTGAGGTGACTACAGGACTGGCTGAGGTCACACCTCTGCATTACTGAGGACTGACAACGTCCCGCTGACTGTCAGCTGATGCTTCACACTTAAATATATATCATTTATTTTAGAGAAACGAGCTGGAAAACATTTATTTGCTGATTAAGTCAGAGGACTGTGAGTCAGGAGAGCGAGGGCCACAGCCTTCTCAACCTTTGTCATGTGCACTTGGTTTCTAACGACCTGGTTAGAAATAATGGTCGGTTTGATAAAATACAGGTTTAGTCGATCTTATTTTTTCCTACAGTCGAGCTCTTGTTCTTTTCCACACACTCGCTGTAGTCTCAGTCCAGTGTAATAACCCTGGAGCAGGTTTTACTCCCAGCATGCTCCGAGAGCTGGTTTTAAAGTTCAACCACGATCTGAAAGCTAAAGTCGGTTCTGCTTCAGATCTCAGCGTGGAGGTTTTAATGCATCATCATTTCTAAATACATGTTTACCTTTAATGTCTAAATGATTCTGACTCTCACCTGTCCTCCGCCATCACGCATCCTGCCTGCAGTCTGGGCGTGACCTCTGACACAGAGCTTTGATTTGACATTCAAATCACCAACGGGCCGCAGCCATGTTTTCTCCAGGAACATGAGCCTCCATCATGTGGACTCTGACACAGCCCCACCTCAGCTACTCTGCACAGACTTCCTGTTACATACAGGGCTTTAACCCGCCCACATCACACACTCATGTACACCTGACGACCCGAGCTGCAGGACAGGGATGCAATGATCGGGACCAAAGAACCAAAAGGTGATTAAAGTGCCGCGCTGCGACAGCCCGTTACCTTGCTGGCACGCTCGCTGCGTTAGGTTAACACTTGTTAGGAAGCTTTTATTGCACCATAACAGTAACACAGCATGTCGTTAACTGCCTGCTCCACTCCGTGTGCGAGGAGCTGCATCGCTGCGAGCCGAGAGCAGGGGAAGGACAGACGACATGAACACATAACAGAGAGGTTTTGGCTTTCCATCCATCCATTCGCTTCCGCTTGTCCTTTTCAGGGTCGCGGGGGGCGCTGGAGCCTATCCCAGCTGTCATAGGGCGAGAGGCGGGGTACACCCTGGACAGGTCGCCAGTCTGTCGCAGGGCCAACACACAGGGACAGACAACCATTCACTCTCACATTCACACCTAGTGACAATTTGGATTATCCAATTAACCTATCCCCACAAGCTGCATGTCTTTGGACGGTGGGAGGAAGCCGGAGTACCCGGAGAGAACCCACGCAAACACGGGGAGAACATGCAAACTCCACACAGAAAGACCCCGGCCTGATGGTGGAATTGAACTCAGGACCTTCTTGCTGTGAGGCAACAGTGCTAACCACCGTGCCACCGTGCTGTTTTGGCTTTCCTCCAGAGCAAAACCCACAGAGCTGACATAAAAACTGTTTAGTGCTTATATGCACAGTCATCCCTTCAAAGACGTCTGAGGCAGAAACACCCAGCAGTTCTCATCACCTCAGTCCTGCTGACTGTCAGGATCTTACTAAAAGACACTCGAGCTTAAATTCAAATTCTGGGGCCTGAGAAATCAGAAATGTGTTCTCCTGAATAATCATCACAACGTTGTCATCATTGTTCACATCTTCGTCGTCATTTCTTTGTGCCGTTTGTGTTTGAAAGCGCTGTATAAAGAAAGTTTATGACTGCACCTGTTAAAGCTCAGAGCTGAACGTCTCTTTTCTTTCATGTCTGAATAAAATTCAGACCAGCAGCAGCTCGACTGATCCATCAGCTGAACACGTTCACCTCTGATGGTGATCGATAACTGATCGATAACTGATGCCAGGCTGCTGATCGGAGAAACTAACTTCTCCTCTCGGTCCGACTCCTCGCGGAGCCTGAAGCTGCAGCTCTGCAGGCAAACTTCAACCGAACACGCGCCCGAACGCAGCCGGCGGAGAGCGCTCCGGAGGCGGGCAGCAGACCGAGCTTCTCCCGGTGTCTGCCCGACCTCCGGAGGTCCGACCGGAGGGTTAGAGAGAGACACTCACCCGGAAAGTCCATCACAACCGCGATAACTCTAAAGTCATGTCCTCACTCAGTCCGGACGGTCTCACTCCGTCAGCAAACAGCAGCTCAGCGCACACTTCCCCCGCACCTTCACAATAAAGGTCCGAACCAGGAAACTGCGCTGTCAGCGAAGCGCTCGGCCTTCAGTATAAAACTGTGATAACATCATTTACAACCCACGGCTCTCTAACACAACGAGCCAGCATTTAAAGCAGCTTGTTGGCAGTTTTATTTTCGTGGCTCTCTCTTGCTATTTGTGTCCCGTTACAACCTCACGTCAGACTCTCCAAAAGCCTAGAAACTTTTAAAACCGCTCTTAAAACTCACCTCTTTTCATTGGCTTTTAGAAAGGTTTAATTTATTTGTTTTATATATTTTTATTTTATTTTTATCAGCGAGGTGTTATTACGAAATTGTGTTCTATTGTATTTTTATCTGTATTTACTGTACAGCACTTTGGTCAGCCTTGGTTGTTTTTAAATGTGCTCTATAAATAAACTTGACTTGACTTGACTTGACACAACGAGCTCAACAAGTTAAATTCAAACCTCACAAAACAACAACAAAAGCTTCTCGGAGGCTTTTATGATGGAGACATAAATAAAAAAAGGTGATGTTTAGATGTTAAACCTGCTTAGAGAGCAGTTGGAGAGTGTTTGCAGACACTCGCCAACCCTCATGACCAGCAGTTACATCACATCCAGTGTGGTGGACAGCCCCTTTATAATCTGCCACGTCCAGCGGGAGGAAAAATTAACCGTTAGAGTGAAAAAAACAAACAAGTATCAGTGCATTCAGTTTAAATATCAGTGGCCGAGGACACGTCAAAGAACAGATAAATCTGAATGATGCAAATATAAATGGTGTTTTTCAGATTTGTAGTTTTGCTGCTGATGGACCGAACTGATCTGACTTGAATGATTTAAGTCTGTGTGAACACGACAGAGTCACATGTAGCCTGAGGGAGCACTTTTAATATCAGCAGCATTTGTTTTATTGAGGAATTTATGGACTGAATCCAGACTTGTGTCACAGACTTTTACTTTGAAGGTGAGTTTGGAGCAGGAGGTGGTGGTTTTATTGTGGTGGAGCAGACAGGTGGAGAGCAGACAGGAATGCAGCAGATCCAGAGATGAAGCGAGACGAAAGATCAGCCTGAAACAACAACGAGGAGCGAAGACAAAAACCCGTTTTGGAGACTTTTGCAGCAGCTGAACAGAGAGCGCGGCAAAGAGTGGCGAGAGCTTTAAAAACAGCCCCAAACAAAAGAGCCTGTGTGGGACCCACGCGGAGAGACAGGCACACTGAAAAGCACTCCGAGAGCTCAGGTTAAAGGTCTGGCTTCAAACACATGAAGGAGAACCGTGCCGTTAACTCAGTACGAAGACGTTTCACAATCATGTCTTTGTGCGTGTGTAATAAGACACGTGTAATAATGTATCTATAATATACAAGTACACGGGGAACAGGAAGTGCAATGGTTCCCGTACGGCCACTCTGAAAAAATTCCCGTGCATTTGTACTGAGACGGGACGGAGCAGAGGAGAAGGTGTCGCCGGACTTCCTGGGATTTCTGAAAATGTGTTGTGTGACTTCCAGCTCGTACTCCGGTTGGCTGAGAGAAGTGAAAATCTCAGAGCTGTGAAACGATTCAAAAGCAGCCCGACAGCGATCACGTGACCAGAGAGACGACCCTTCAGCAGTCATGTCTTTACTAACACTGATTGGTCGAATGGATCCAACCAATGTTGAGTGAGTCTGCCACACACAGTATGAAACTCATCATTCAGCCTCAGTCAGACGGTTAAACCATAAATCTGTACTACAGTAGTCCAGCTTACCTAAACCCAGTATTACTCCAGTTAAACCAGTGCTGCTTTTATTTGACAGCCTGGATTCCAGTCCCGTGACCCTCAAAACTGACCGACTGACCTTTAACTACAGACTCTCCTGCTGTGACCACCTGCAGCCTGACAGGAAGTCACCTGCACAGGTGAGCGAAGGCGTGACCTGAGGCCTGGGGCTACGTTCACAAACAGATCATCTGCTGCGATCAGGCCGCGGCCCAGGAAGAACCTCAGCTGGACGCTCCTGTGTCACAGCGAGGAAGAGGAGGAGGAGGAGGCTGCAGAGCTGAGACAGTTAATGAGCACACAGTCAGCACTGTAATTAGACTGTACCGAAGACAGAGGACTACAATTATATCTCAGCTCTGTCACTGCTGCTCGGCCTTCAGTTTGCAAACAACAAGCAAAAAGAAGCATAGGAGGAAGAGGAGGAGGAGGAGGAGAATAAAACAGGGTTTAATTTCCTGATTTAGTATTTTGCTTCACGCCCTGGTTTTAAGTCTCAGAGAGCGTCGGGTGTTTCAAAACATCCAGTGAACTCAGAGAAAGGGTCAGAAATGTTTGATTCAAAAACGCTCTGGACACAGTCTGAACAGTAAAGACGAATCAGTTTGACTCCAGACTGAATTCAGCTAAAAACACAGAACAAATAAATCTAACAGCACTGGAACAGGATACAGACAAAGATCGCTCATCGTATTAATCCTGAACAGTCTACACCTGCGAATAAATCCACTTTAAATCCAGCATGAAATACAGGAAAATTCTAGTGTGAAACCAGTGACTCATCAAGCACAATTTCCAGTATTTCCAGTATAACTTATTAAACTGCCTCAGACCTTTAAAATCAAACATTCAACCCAGTATTAAACCGCAGATTCAGTATTAACAGCCCACAGACACTGGTTTCATCCCCAGTAACAAACACATCATCCAGCCATAATCCAGCTTTAATCCAGATCTGCCAGTAACTACAACAAAATGGTTTTTGCAGATAAAACCAGTTGTAACCCAGAATTATAAACCCAGTTAAACCAGTATAAACTCAGGGTGAGTCTGCTCTGGACCATCAATAAAAACCAGGAAACTCCAGTGTTAAACCAACGATTGCCCAGTATAAATGTTGCCCAGTATAAATGTTGCCCAGTATAAATGTTGCCCAGTATAAATGTTGTATTGACTGTAAACACAGGAACATTTTCAATGACATCAGTTTGAATGAAGCATTAAACCCAGAAAATTCCATCATTAGATCCTGTAAATTTCCAGTATGAAACCAGTATAAATCTGATATTGTACCCAAGCTAAAAACCAGTGTTACATTCCCACCAGTAGCCTGGTATTAAACCAGTTAAGCTTTTTTTCAAACAAGTATTTACACCAGTATCCACACACTCACTTGCCTGATTTAATACCAGAATAATCCCAGTAGAGATCCAGTTCATACTGGTTGTTAGGGGCCTGTTTTGTGGGGGCAGACCGGCCACATTAACATATAAATAACCTCCCCCCTGTGAGGGGCCGGTGGGTGGTGGGGGATTAAGGAGGTCATTGAATGAATGGGCTCCTGTGTGGCTGAATGACGGGTGAGGGTCAGCGTGGGGGTGAGCTTGGGGGGGGGGGGGCTTCTATCAGTCCTCTAGCTGATCAATAAACTCATCAATGCGGGTAACTCCGAGTCAAAGCTTTTTAAACTGTCGGCGTGTTGTTTCCCGACAGCCTCGCGGACCCCTGCAGCTCTGGGTGGGAATCCCCTCAGCCCGGGCGTCGGGGGCAGCGGGGGTCACCCGCGTTCCTTCAGACGGACGGACACTGGACGCTTTGTCCTCAGGCATTCCTCGGTCAGAGGCGACGTTCCCACACAGAGCCGCAAAATTACAGGCTGCACCCGAACGCCTCATTACAGCAGACAAACATCCACCTGAGAGACGCAGCGCGCCGACACGTCACAGGAGCCAGAGCTGCAATCACAGGTTACACACAAACCTCCCAAACTGCACACAAAAACTCTCACGCCTCAGACAGCTGTGAACATCTGGCAGCTGAAACATCCACCAGCAGAAATTCACCAGAAATGCTCCACGACTGGTTTCTAACTTCAAACTTGTGTAGGAGACATCATGAAAATATTCGCTTTTTCTTTTAGATGCAAACAAAGTGAATAAAATCAAGACTTTTTTATATTTTACACTTTTAAATCTTATATTTAAAATATATATGAATCCTTAATTTAGTAGAAAAATCTTTAATACAATGATTGTTATGATGCCGACAAACGTCATGAAAACAGGATCACTAAAAATCAAATAACCAGTATGAAACCAAGGATAGAACCGAGTTTATGGGTAAAACCAGTTTCAAACCCACATAAATCCCAGACTGACACCATCAGGGCCCAGCTTCATACAAACCACCACAACAACCAGTATGAATCCAGCTTCTAAGCAAATATCGTCCCAGTAGTCTCCAGTATAAATATATTTCTCCAGTCTAGTTAACCCAGTATAACGTCACAGTTAAACCAATATAGGATTAGTGTTTAACCCAGTATTAAAGTCAAACCACAGGTCGCCGTGACGCCGAAAACGCCAACAAGCACAAAAGCTCGACGCTAAAATAATTTTTATCTGTTTTATAGTTTTTAATCACACACACACACACACGTGCACGCACACACACACACACACACACACACACACACACACGTGCACGCACACACACACACACACGCACACACACACGCACGCGCACACACGTGCGCACACGCACACACGTGCACGCGCACGCGCGCGCACACACACACAGAGCTCTGAAGAGTCCAGGATGAAGCTTCCTCTTCATGTGACGTCACATGACGCAGGTTTCTGTCTGTGATCACATGACCGTGAACATCGTCACAGAGATACTCAAACCCTCCTCATCACAGCCGTTCTTTTGTTTTCACTCTAATCCTCCTGATGACAGCAGGGTTTGGCCTCACACACACACACACACACACACACACACACACACACACACACACACACACACACACACACCTGGTATTACATAACCAGCTCTGATCTTACCGAGCATGGCGGTGGCGCCCTCTGCCTGGAACTCCGGGAACTGTCCCTCTGAGGGGACGCTGACCGTCCTGCGGAGGCTGCGAGCCTTCGCAGAGTCTGTGGGGCTCTCCTGAGCGTCACCTGCAACCTGAGGGGGAGGAAGAGGAGGAGAGGGAAGTCAGAGAGTGTGTCGTGGAGAGGTCACGACCTGTGGGAGCTGCTCAGTTTTACCTCATCATCCTTGTTGAGCAGGATGAGCTGGGTGTCGGTCAGGATGCAGAACTTCCTGTCCCAGGAGCCGCTGTTGGTGTACGGGCTCTGACCGCAGGAGAATCGGTGAGCCGGAGGACCTTTAACATCTGGAAACAGAAGTAGCTCAAATCAGAGGAAGATTTCTGCCAGTCAGGCGCGACAGACGCAGGACAGACGACTTTATTACGATTAGTGGCGTCAAACACATCAGAAAGATGGAGAGATAACATGAGAATAATTTGAGCAAAGAATTGTTCCCGTTCTACTTTCCTCACGTAAAACAAAGAAAGGCCTCCAGTCGTTTCATAGAATTTAAATAACAATTTAAAAAAAACCCATTAAGATAACTGTTTTTATTGGCAAAAATAATTATTTTAAATATCTATATAGATCTCTCTCTCTCCATATATATCTCTGTTTCAGTTTAATATTTTTTATATTAAAATTCCAGAGTTGAAACACTAAATTCTTTATTAATCCAGAAATAATCCAGCATTCAAATCTATATTAATCTCAGTCAAATCCACTGAAAGTCTAATATCAGCACAGAAGGTCTGAAGCTGTCCCCACAACCCGGATAAGAGGTAGAAAACGATGGATGGGTGGATAAATGTGCAGGTTGCAGTCAGACTGAAGCCTGCAGAGCTCTGGCTGCTCCTGCAGGGGGCGCTGTGGATCTAAACTTCCCAGCCTGCTCTCAGCTCCAGCAGAGGAGAGGAGGAAGAAGGGCAAATAAAAACGAAAGTGATGTGAGGCATCAGCTGACTCAGCAGAGGTCAGAGGTCACGTCACTGTGTATTAAAGGGGAAGTCTTCACACTCCAGCTGCTCAGCTCTGATTTCTCACTTTTACTTTCAGCCAATCAGCTGTTGGTTTGTTGTTAAATTATTAATAAGAAGAAAAAAAGTTCCCACGATGATGTAAGCATCACGAACACAGCTCTGCGCTGCAGGCTGACGGGCTCGTTCACTGAAGCAGTCGTTATTATGTTACTGTTGTTACATGAAGATTGTGCTCATGTGCTGACGCAGGTTCATCACAGCCTGAGAAACTTTCTTCTAGGGAAACAGATTTCACAACCTGACACAATCAACCTCATCAACCTTCAGACGGGACTGAAAGATGCATTTTTCTGTGGAGGGTAAAAGCAGAGCAGAGGGGTGTGTGTGTGTGTGTGTGTGTGTGTGTGTGTGTGTGAAGAGGTGGACAACGCTGTGTGTGCCGGCGTCTGTTCGAGTAAACAGACAGTGCTGTCACTGCGCCTAATTGTGCTGGGATCATTCAGTGTTTGTGTGGCTCTGCAAGCAAACACACACACACACACACACACACACACACACACACACACACACACACACACACACAGAGTATCTAGGCTGTGGCTTTGTTCTGTTTAATTCACTTGTTCGTGTTTATTGTTTTTGTAAATATTTAATATTTTTAACAGCTCGAGATGTTCCACATTTTTTATAGTTTCTTCCCTTTCAGGTTAAATTTACAGCTGCAGAGAAAAGGGAAGACAAGCAGACGTTATCAACTTCCACATTCTTCAAAACTCAGCATGGTGGAAATAAAAAGCAGAAATCTACAGTCTGGCTCTTAGCGTCACCTCTTTAAGTCCTTCACCGTCTAAAGATTAGGATCAAGTTTCCTAGAATCTGCTTTCAGCTCTGCTCCTCCTCATATTCCATCAGGTATACCACAAGGTTCAAGTTTAGGCCCCCTGCTGTTTTTAATTAATGACTTTACTTGAAGATACATCATTAAATAAACGTCCTCTTGTAACTAAACAACCTAAATTAGCTTAAAACTAATTAAAAAAAGAACTAAACCCAAAGTTTGTCTGTTATTTACACTCACACACTGCAAATACACAAAAAGTTCATTAAGGATTTTATTTCGTAGGATAATTATCAACATAATTAAGAATAAACCAAACGAATGTGTTATTTGGGTCGATTTATCTGGAACTGTGAAACCAGACCGGTCTTCATCTGTGAATCTGTAACTTTATTAACACAAAAGCTCCATCACAATCTTGCAAACACACTCGGGTCACTCTGAGGTGGAGGTCTGTGGAGGTACCCTGCACCACCTTTGTGTCTGGGCTCCGAGCAGAAGGTGGAGAACACCGAGGATGCCGTGCTGCTGCAGAAAGCAGCTGAGCAGCTACATTTTCAGCAGACTATTTCTGGCTGCATACTAAATCACCCACGTCACGCTCGGGCCTCCAAAGCCCCCGAGACGGCGAGGGGACGCACACCTGCTTCTGCTCAGAGCCGCCGAGCGAGAGAGCGGCGAGCACGAACAGAAGGATAATTGGATGTTTCTGTCTCGTCCTGTCCACGAGGGACTCCAGCTCGGATAATTAGCTGATCTCAGGTCTGCTGCCACTGATGAGACATGTGGACGCCTCAGAGGGCCGAACAAAGACAGGAAGCAGAGATGGGACGCCGCCGCACGCCGGCCTTACATAACAACACGAACCTGCCTGAACCGCCACGGAGATGCTCGGCCAGGAGAGGAGGAGGAGGAGGAGAGAGACAAAGCTCGTCTGCTTTAAACCCCACACAGCTCCACACAGCTCCACCCATCAGAGACCAGCGGAGCTTCAGATGTTTGTTTTCGTGCTTCTTGCAGGGAAATCACTCCTCCCCAGTTTCTATCTGACATGCTCCACATATATTCACAATTCTCTCACAACTGATTATTATTATTAACTTTTAATCATGAGGCTCGTTAAATTTGAAGAAGTAACTTCAACTTCAAGGGCTAAAAAAGTGAAACTCCAAAAGCTGCACCTGCTCTGAGGTGTACAAGCGAGTCATGCCTCAGAGGCTCCGACGTTAAAACATCCAACTTTACAGCTTTGAACATGTTCGGTGTTCGGCTACAAAAAGCTTTTTGTGTCATCAGCTGTGCGTGGGGCAGAGTCATCACTGTACACGTTTTCATATCGCCATATCTGCTGAGATTAGCAGCTAACCGCCGCCATAACTCATCTGGCAGGATTCCAGGAAACGAGAACCTGAAGCTGCTCGTGTGACGAAGACTGAAAGCAGCCGGAGACATCGGACTTCTGCACTCCGTCACGAGTGGAGACGACTTATTCGGTCTCCGTCTGTGAAACTGCGCTGCGGTCTTTGTGAGGTGGCGGTCCACAGGAAGTCCCCCCCCTCTGTTGCCGCCTGCCTCCCTGCCTGCGTGATGGATTAAGCTTCTATATTTGCCGAGCGGCTGGATGATCCAGGCCCGGTGAAAAGGTCAGAACCGGCCGGCGGGATGACGAGCTCACCAGAGAGTGAAAACGATTTGTCTGCTGCTACCGGACACGCCGCAATCTGCAGAGCGTTAATCAGCTGATGAGCCAAACAGGCCGCGTGATGGTCTGATGAACTCTTCTTATAAAGCGATTCGATGTCGGCGGCGAGGCGCGTCCGACTGCGAAGTGAGATGTTGGATCTCCGTCATCCATGCGCTCCACTCACACACAAAGCGGACGCGTGTCGGGCTGAACTGCTCTGTGCACTTTGGGTCATGGATTCCAGCTTTTTATGGCCAACGTCTGAGCCGAACATGAGCTTCTTCACCTCTGAGTCACAGCTGAGGCCAGGATACACCTGTCCCACTCCAGCTGCAGACACACTGACACGACGACTCATTTATTTGCAGATAAAAGTCTTCTGATGCTCATCACAGAAATATCAGAAACTGAAACATAAAAAACTCGACCTGGGTTCACACAGCAGGTGGACACGCTCCAAAACTCACGGTCTAAAACACCGAACAGGTCTCCCCTCACCGCTCACAGACGTTCATTCCCACTGTGTTCAAATCACTCGTATCAACTGCTCACGTGCCCATGAGCACAGCACCTGCAGTGGTCACAACGAGGCAAGAGCAAAATAAACTTTGTGTTTGTGTGTGAGAGTGTGTATTCGTATCTTTGTGGGGACCAAAATCCACGTCCCCACAAATTTAGAGACATTTTTGAGACACAAAATGTGGTTTGAGTAACAGGTTACAGTTGTTATGGTCAGAGAAAGTATGTCAATCAGATGTCCCCACAAGATAGGACATCCCAACGTGTGTGTGTGTGTGTGTGTGTGTGTGTGTGTGTGTGTGTGTGTGTGTGTGTGTGTGTGTGTGTGGGGACAGGTGGTGGACTCTCAGACATTCCCAGTGGAGGTTTGGCCGGAGTCAGGTTTCTCCACACACACACACCCTGGGCGTGCCTGTGACGCTCTCAGTGTGTTTGTGTTTACATGAGTATATCTGGACTCGCTCTAATTGTTTTTTCACACGGTTATTTTCGTGCTGCCGACTGACGGAGGCTGAAACTCCACCTGCCAGAAACCCGACCCCGCAAACCGAACACCTGCACGCCGCCCAAAAATGCGGACCAATGAAAAGTTAGACAGGTGAAGTTAGCGCGTCACAAAAACATACATGTGTGACTAAAACCAGTTTCTCCCCAAATCGTTCAAAAACAGATCAACGAAAGTCTCAAAGTCAAACTCAGGGAATAAGAATCCTGCTGTGTTGTTCCCAAAGTCGTGTCTAACACCTGCCGGGACACCACAGCTCCCACACACACACACGCACGCACGCACGCACACACGCACACACACACACACACACACACACACACACACACACAGGCCGCTTTGTCTGTCAACCTGTAGCAGCAGGCAGGCCCAGTTGCTATAGCAGCCGGTAAACACGGACGCTTTCCTCCAATCATACTGCGGTGACATCACACTGCTGCTTTATCAAGATGGGACGGTCCAACAGGAAGTCGGGAGGTGAAACCAAAAAGAGAACAGAGAGGGGTGTGTCACCGAGACTGACCCAGGCTGCAGATAACGCACACAGATCAATACCAGCACACACTTCCTGTTCTGATCAGACGTGGAGGTCAGAGGTGAAAGGCTGCACTTTGACACCTAAAGGTTCAACTCCTCCTCAGATGTTGCACAAACTTAATTCAACTGTTTCCTGACTTAAATAAAGGTAATCGAATATATCACTTAACGAAGAGACGGAACTCTTCAGATTACAAATGTTCTGAGAGACCTGTGCTTGCCCCGATGTTGATGTGACACACATATAATCAACTCTGTGCAGCTTTGCCGCAGTTCTGGAAAACGTGATTATGGAGGGAGAACATGCGTCCTCCTTACATCAGGGAAGCAGCACAAACCAGTGATGGAGAAGTAAACAAGAGAATATTTGTTATATTTGCATGATGATAAAATATTTGCTGCTCCAGCAGCTGTTCAGGCTTGATGGGAAGATTTGTTGGACATGCAGTCAGAGGGGTTTACCCTGTGCAGACCTGAGCTCCCCCCGTGTGGCGCCTCCTTCAGCAGCAGCACTCTGTGTGGCGTTATCAGCCTCTCGCATCACTGTGGAGGGAGTTGGCCCACTCTTCGTTACAGCGCTGATTCAGTTCATTGAGGTTTGCAGGTATTTGTTTATGCACAGCTCTCTGAAGCTTCACAGCATTAAAGTCAGGCCGAGGTCTGATTGCAGCAGCTTGGATCAGATCATTGTTCATGGTCCACTCAGAAAAACAAACCATCATCCCTCCACCACTGTGCTTAGAGTTGGTCTGAGGTCTTTGACATGCTGGTTTTGTGTGTTATGGACGAACGTCTGCACTTTGGTCTCATCTGTCACGTTTGCTGAAGCCGTGTGGTTCGATCAGCTTTGCAAAGCTAAGCTGTGAAGATTGTATCCCACCAGAAGGCTCCAGGGCTGCACACTGACAAATGCTCTGCTCTTATAGCAGAGATCAGTCAATGTGTTTGATCACGAGCACCTGGCTGACCCTCCTAAGTCCTAACAGTGAGGGTGGAGTTTTTCACGGGAGTGCAGAGATCCTGGTGAAAACTGATCACGTGATCGGATAAGACGAGGAAAGCAAAGCAGAAAATTCACAGGAATAAGAGCAGAATTTATTTTTGGCGTGCTGATGGGAGAGAGGAGATTAAACGTGTCGCTGGAAGTCGATAAAATAAAAATGAAGATAATTCATTTAATAAGGTACGGCCAGCTCCTCCCCTTCCTGAGGAATCGCTCCAGCAGATGGAGCCGTGCGTTTGATTCGGCACACATTTTACTCCAGAAGCTCCCATTTATCCGTGCTTGGGATCGGCACATGGAGGACACCGACCTGTGACCAGTGAGGTTGAACCATGCGGTCAACTAGCTGTGCACACCCCAACATGACCAACACATCAAGCATAACCGCCGCAGTCGTCTTCTGACAGAAGACCATAACGACTCTGAGCCGAGCGACAGCCGATCCAAACACGGCATCGCAGTATCTCTCATTAGCCAACCTGCAGATAGCAGCGTTTGTCTGCTTGTGGCGCACAGTTGGAAACCGTGCTTTGGTATTTCTCTGCAGGCAGCTGTTCAGCCGTTAAACCCAGAGGAGCCATCGGCAGCTCTGAGGTGTTAAACAGGCTGCAGGGGAGCTTTTGTCCGAGGGAGGAAATTACAGCAATTAGCAGCCTGGACAGAGAAACAGTGTTTTTATAAAGCTGCCCTCCGTCCAGGCGGGAGGAGGAAAAAACCGTCGAGGTTGTGGACGTCTGCGGGGAGACGTTAAAGCTGCAAGTGTGAGAAATAAACGTGTTTTCATGATCGATGAGGGGACAAACTGAAGTATCTTTGAAAAGTTTCCAAAACTCGGATTTATGTAAATATATCATGACACCTCCTGGACACTAGGTGGCGATGGTGTTTCCACACCTAACCAATCACAGACAGAGCTGGAGCTAATAAATGTCAATATAAACAAGGTGACAAATTTAAACTCTGGCCTGATGGTGGCGCTATGAGTTGAGGATCAGTACTTTCACGTGTCTAAACCTTCCTGATTTAACAACTTCCCTTCGTGTACATGGACGTTGTGTAAAATTAAAGGTTCACTTTATAGTTTATGGCTGTAAGAGCTGCCGTGAGACTGACGTAATAAAACAAAGGGCTGTTAGAAATATCAGTGCGCTCATTTTGGGGAATTTACTGCAGGATCTGTACACTAACACTTCCAGGGACGGGACATGAAGCCGCTGCGCTGTGTTGTGAGTTCAAGCTGTAAAAATGTGCCGGATGAGCCGAAGCTCGCTCTGCTGCAGGTCCTCCTGATGTCAGCGCTGCTCTCTGGAGAGGACGCAGACAGCACTCAGCTCAGCAGCACAGAAACGTCAACACGAGTCTGCTAACAGCTCCTCACGCCGCGTACAGGGACGGTCTGGAGGTCATTTTTATGACATTTTACTTCAGCAGAAACTGAACTGTGCTGCAGCTCCTCGCTGCATTTAAACCTGCAAAAACAGCCGCGCGAGAGCAGCGAGCACAGCCCAAACAGGCCGCCCGAGGCCCACCAACCAGCCACATCGCTGGCTGAAAACATTGATCGCCTGGTTAAAGTGAAGCTTTCTGCTGGGAAACTTTGGGTCCAGTTATTCGTGTGGATGCCACCTAAACACACGTACCAACCCCCAACCTCCCCCACCCACTCCGAGGGACACGGTGAAGTTCCGCTCTGCTGATCGGGGAAAGCTGCAGTTTTCCTGCTCAATCATGTCGAGTTCATTTTATTTTATTGGTTTGTGGAAAATGAATCAGCTAAATCTGATTCTCTCACATCTCATTATGTGTGAAGCTCCAGCCTGCTGGCCCCTCACACTGTTCCTGCTGCTGCTCTGATAATGAATAAATAGTCTGAGTCTCCAATCAATCATTAATCGATGGTTTTTTGTTATCGCTTGTACTCGACGCGTCCTGGCAGCAGCGACGGCGGCTCTTTGATGCTCAGCCTGAAGTGAAGGCGGCTGGTTTAATATTTAAACGTGCTGACTTCAGCTGTACTCTGCTGCATTTGCATCTGCAAAGCAGATTCTCTCTCTCCGCTGTCAATCATGGCGGCAGCCTGCACAGAGGGGGGCGGTCTGAAGGGGTCAAAGGTGAGCGGCAATGTCGCTTCCCATCACCCGAGGGAGCAGCAGAGGAGCTCCCGAAGGACTGAAGGAGGTTTGCTGTGTTCACACAGGCGCCGCAGCACACGTGGAAACGTCCGGTACGACGGCTTTGTTTAACCCACCCGTTCTTGTGATGTCACGAGATGCCGATGAGCGCAGCTGTCACATGTCCTGTGGGAGGGGTGGAAAGTATCCTGACCTCATTCAACTGTGCGGTGTCCACGTAAGAGCCGCAAGATTAGCTGGATTTTGATTTCAGTCGCAATTTTAGTTTCCAGCAGAAAACAAATTATTAAAAATAAAAAAATCACTTTTCACCGCAAAGCTTTTTTTAATTTCCCGTGTTATAAATCAAGCGCACCCTCTGACACCTCCGTAAACACTCAAACTCAGTCGCTGGTCAGTTCAGCTCACAGCTAACGTTTCAGTAAAGTGTCAAATACTCGATCTGATGAAGAAAAGCCCGGGCACGAGTCCATCACGGGTATCGGCATCGCAAACGAGTGAACAGCAGATCAGAGATCGATAACCCTCAAAGGAGGTCCTGCAGACCTCGACAGGAAGAGGACTGCTCACAGTACGAGACACAGATGTGAGAACAGAAAAGAATAATCCATCAATATTTTCCAGTCTCTGATCCTAAAAATCACATTTGCTTTGATATTGGATGGCCGCTAACTTTCTGCTTCTTAATTCAGATCAAACTGAGGTTATTGTACTCGGCCCTGAAAATCTTAGAAATATGGTATCTAACCAGATTCTTCCTCTGGATGGCATTACCTCGGCCTCCAGTAACGCTGTGAGGAACCTTGGAGTCATTTTTGACCAGGACATGTCCTTCAACACACATATTAAACAAATATGTAAGACTGCTTTCTTCCATTTGTGCAACATCTCTAAAGTTAGAAATATTCTGTCTCAGAGTGATGCTGAAAAACTAGTTCATGCATTTATTACTTCCAGGCTGGACGACTGTAATTCATTATTATCAGGAAGTCCTAAAAACTCCCTGAAAAGCCTTCAGCTGATCCAAAATGCTGCGGCAAGAGTCCTGACAGGGACTAGAAAGAGAGAGCAGATTTCTCCTGTTTTGGCTTCCTGTTAAATCCAGAATTCAAAATCCTGCTCCTCACATACAAGGTCTTAAATAATCAGGCCCCATCTTATCTTAATGACCTTGTAGTACCATATCACCCTATTAGAGCACTTCGCTCTCACACTGCAGGCCTACTTGTTGTTCCTAGAGTATTTAAAAGTAGAATGGGAGGCAGAGCCTTCAGTTTTCAGGTCCCTCTTCTGTGGAACCAGCTTCCAGTTTGGATTCGGGAGACAGACACTATCTCTACTTTCAAGATTAGGCTTCAAACTTTCCTTTTTGCTAAAGCATATAGTTAGGGCTGGACCAGGTGACCCTGAATCCTCCCTTAGTTATGCTGCAATAGACGTAGGCTGCCGGGGGATTCCCATGATGCATTGAGTTTTTCCTTTCCAGTCACCTTTCTCACTCACTCTGTGTTAACAGACCTCTCTGCATTGAATCATATCTGTTATTAACCTCTGTCTCTCTTCCACAGCATGTCTTTATCCTGTCTTCCTTCTCTCACCCCAACCAATCGCAGCAGATGGCCGCCCCTCCCTGAGCCTGGTTCTGCTGGAGGTTTCTTCCTGTTAAAAGGGAGTTTTTCCTTCCCACTGTCGCCAAAGTACTTGCTCATAGGGGTTCATATGATTGTTGGGCTTTTCTCTGTATCTACTGTACAATATAAAGCGCCTTGAGGTGACTGTTGTTGTGATTTGGCGCTGTATAAATAAAATTGAATTGAATATTCAGCAGTCTGGTTAAAAAAAAAAAAAATCTTCCCCTTAAAAAGGGTTTATCCTGCCAAACGCCTGTGGACCCGGAGCAGGACGGCGCCGTCACACAGTCCAGTCTGGAGGGTTCTGGCTGCAACACAAAACAACCTGTTTTCAGACGCATTCATGTGGGAGCCTCCACGTTCCCACCGCCGCTATTCGGAGCACCGAAAGGTTAATGAGCTCAGGGCTGCTTTTGTTACCCAGAAGCTTTTATTGTGGAGGGCCAATTTACATACAAAAGGAAGACACACACACACACACACACACACACACACACGTGTTGTTCTGTCAGTGTGAGGACCTTCGCTTACATAACGCATCAGTTGGACCTTCAGTTTAGCTTTAAGGATGGAAGTGCTGTCTGAACTTCCTGTCCACACAGGGTCACATGATCACAAACCTCCTCCCTGAACCTGATCAGCGTTGACTCTGCCTCATCACACTTTTCTGTATCTGTGCCTTGATGTACTGGTTATGTTAGATAACGTCTGGTAAGAGACTGAGCTGAGAGACTGATAAAGAGTCTGTGGCGCTACAGTCTGTGCTCACGTGCACGAGGTCCAAACACCAAACAGTGTTAGGCATAAAAACACTGGGTTAGGGTTGAAAAACGGAGAGTTAGGTGAGGCAGACCCAATAAGACTGCTTCATTTAATCTCTGGGAATGAGGACGAGCTGAGCTAGCTCTGAAACCAGCCACACACACACACACACACACACACACACACACCTCATTGAGTATGCAGGAGCTGTCCTGGCCTCTGGCCTCAAACACACACACGGCTGATTAACAGGGTTTCTGTAGGATGCCGTGAGCCAGAACACCACCACACATATCCTGCCTCAGCCCCCCCCCCCCCCCCCCACACACACACACACACACACACACACACACACACACACACACACACACACACAGAGAAAAGAGCCTGATTCACCCTCCCAGTTCTCACACTCAGTTTCCATGTGAAAATGAACAGCTACTGCTAAGTGGGGTCTAATTAACCCAACTCTGTGTGTGTGTGTGTGTGTGTGTGTGTGTGTGTGTGTGTGTGTGTGTGTGTGTGTGTGTGTGTGTTTACAGAAGTGAGAGCTCTGTGGTTTTGATTACCCAGCATGCTCTGGGCATGCTGGAAACTTTCACACTGTGTCTGTTTACAGCCGCTTCTGTTCACGCAGACACATTTACTGCAGTCCTGAAACTGTGTACAAATACTTCACTGTGCTCCACGCTGTACGGCTCTGTGTGCTCTTCATTACTGCTGAGTCACAGCAGAATCAAACACAGTGACTTGAGGCTTTCTGCAGATTAAAGTTAAGCAACAGAAAGCAGAGGAAAGCCGATCTTTATTTATTTTTGTTAAAATGCTGAATTTTCTCACAGACTCTGGTCTGTTTGGGTTTCACTACTTCAAAGTCTCAGGCAGAACAAACTGACAGATCATAAAGTAGAGGGAAAAAGTTTTCACAATAAAGACCTGGGTTAGTTTCTTGTTTGCAGTCATGTCGTGTTGACTAACCCTGCTGGCACGGCTGGTGGGGCATCGCCGCTCTGAGCGACCACACGACGGTGTAGAAACCAGAAGCTCTGCGTGCTGAACCTGCCCGAGCGTTCACATGTTTTTAAGAAATACACCGAGCTGGCTGTACATCTGTGGGTGAACCACAGCAGGAACTAATACGCACACTTTTCTACAGCCTCCAGAGCATTGTAGGAGCTGTAGTTTATAGTTTGACACAAGACTGAAAGTAAAAGGAAGAACAGCCTGCAGCAGGCTGCTGACCTGTGCAGGTGTGCCCCGCCTCTCGCCCTGTGACGGGCTCTAGGGCACGGCGACCCTGAAGAGTATATCTGGTGAACTGAAGTTTTGAGCCAGGGTCAGATTACCACTCATCACAACCGCATGTGGGACCGGCTCAGACCGGATTTTAAAACTGATTTTAGGCCAAGTTTTAAAACTTGTTCATGACTGATTTTACACTGGTTCCCAGTTTGAATCAAGACTGGTTTAAAACCTGCTCTGGAACTGAATTTGGACTGTAGCCTGGGCTTGTTTTAGGTCTAATTTAGCACTGCTTTGAAACTGGATTCAAACTTGATTTTGGGATTGAGTTCAGACTGGTTTTAAACCACTTACGGGCTTAAATGTTTTGGACTTTGGACTTTTTAGAAACGTTTTACGGTAGATTTGAGACTGGGATGGAGCAGGTGATGAGTAAAGAAACCTAAGCCCAAACCCAGGCTGTGGGGTCTGCTTTAAAACTAGTTCCACACTTGATTTCAGTTTAGTTTAGAACTGGTTTTAAACTTATTGCAGACCAGTTTCTGGGCATAGTATTGGACTGATTTTAGGAGCACTCTAAGGTTGCTTTGAGCATCATGTCAGTAACCAGGTCAGGACCTGATTAGAAAGAGTTCAGAGAGAATTGTTAAGTTTTCGTCAGTACTGAGGTAAAAATCTGACAGTTTTCTGTACATCTGTGGGTAAAACCACAAGCAGGAACTTCTGATACCCAGTTCATGCTACAGTTCTACATTCCCCAAAGCATTATGGGAACTTGAGTTAATAATTTGAAGCAGGTTTAGAAGTAAAGCAAATGAGGCCTCTGCAGGCTGAGATGTGTTCTGCTTCTGAGCTCCCACCAGTGCTCCCAGCACATCAGCAGCTTCTGTTTCTGACTCTGCTCTCACACCAGTTTCCCATAAACCACCAGCTCAGACAGATTAAATTAAATCTTTTTCTACATCCCTGATCAGCTCTCCTCCTCCTCGATGCTGTGTTCAAATTTCCGGCGAGGCTGAACGCTCCGATGAACGTGGCATGCCGGGGACGCTGGGAGCTCACAGATAACACGCATCATCTCCGTTTCAGGATGATGGATGACGACAGAAATATATGCGTCTATCAAACAGGTCGGACTCTGGCGAAGCAGAGACACGATGCCCAAAGGCACACATTAATCTGACACGGTCACCAGAACGGTGTACCACAACAGATCCCATTTCCCTCATAACACAAGCTTTCAGTGAGAGAGAGGTCAGAGGTCACAGACAGGAGGTGGAATAAAATCTGTGATAAGGAACCTCTGGAGTCAGAAAATATTCGAGTTCACACATCGATACTATGAGAAGGTCCCAACCCTGAATCCTTTTATCAGTAAGCTCACAGGAACATGTATGTGCATGTCTTTAAGCTCACGGTGAACTCAGATCAGCTGCTTTGTGTTTTTTACATCACGTGTTTTGAGCAGCGTTTCAGTCCCTCATGCGCCTGAGCATGAAATATTTACTCTGCATGTGCAGTCTGTGAAACGTGCAGCATCTGATTTAAAAGGACAGCCTGAGCTCTGATGGTAAACAAGAGCCGGCGAGGTGAGGAGATCCGGCACGCTGCCAAAGATCCAAACCTGCACAGCAGTAAGGAGACCAAGGATAAAGCAGACCCGGTTCTGCTCGGTGCACCTGTGCACAGGTTAGCGCGACTTTCATTACTTCCTGGTTTCATTCGCCCTGAAATTATTTATAATTCAGGCCCGAACAAACTGGACTCCAGGACTGCTTCACACTTGGCTGGTTTAAATCTTGAATTTGGACTGAGATGGATTTTTGCAATGACTCGTTTCTGATTGCATAAAACTGATTTCAGAATCGGGTCTGTTTTTTCCCTGATGTTCAAAAGCTGCTTCTGCGTACATACATGGGTATTTTATTGTGTTTTCTGAATTTCTATAGACTTCGTCATTCAAAGATCTCTGTGGCTCTGATATCAGCCAAAGAAAATTAATTCAGACAATTATTCATATTCAGAGGAGCTGTGTTGGAGAACTAATGGGACTTGATGCAGCAGCGAGTTCTGCATGAAAACACACATTTATTATCTGCAGGCTCTAAATGTTTCCTCATGTGAGGTTGTAGTGGAAACTGCAATTAGCATGACTTAACCTTCAGACTGGCTGCCTGTCTGAGCTTTACACACTCTGCATGAATGTAAATGTTTGGTGAAGCAGCTGCAGACAGATTTCCAGCCTTCAATCAGGAGCAGGAGCAGGAGGAGGAGGAGGAGGAAACCTCTCTGAGAGCACAAAGGACAGCCGAGGTTTTCCTCCCTTAGAGTAGAATGAAGCTGCAGGGGCCACAGGAGAGAAACATCACTCTGCTTTAACTTCACCATGTGGGAATTTTTGTATCATCGTCATAATAATAGTTCAGGTCAGTTTCTGAGGCAGTGATCTAGTGGAGGTAAATGAGGAGGTAATTATACCGTATTGATAAGACAGACTGGTTGAACTGCGTTTTAATGTTTCGCTCTACCTTATTCACACAAATGATGCTAATGCTTTTTATAGACCTGCGCGATCCAGCTAAATCGGACTGCTCTTAATTTAATTTGACCGCTGAGATTTTCACGGCCAGAGCGACATTACAACGTTCAAGAAAAAGAAAACAGACAAACAAACAAATTATGCTGAATGTGTTGCATGTGGTGCATCACAGATACCTGCTAATTAATGCCCAAATAAAATCGTAGAACCCTGCAGACCTTAGTGACGGTCTAAGTGCAGTAACCTCACAGCAGCCACATAACTGGTCAGATGATGTCATTAAAAAAGCTCTGAAAGGCTCCAAAAGCACAAGCATGGCCCAGAGGTCCAGCTCAGGGCCTCCAACTAGCTGTGGTGAAGCCTAGTGGACAGCTAGCAGCTACACCCGCCTGCGTCTCCATCCACCTGCCAGGGAGAGAGGCCATCCCCCTACGAATGCAAAACTTTGATCCCAAAAAACAAACCAACTCTGAGCACATTGAAGCGAACACACCAACGGACTGCTCTTTAACATTCAGGTAAGGATTTAAAACTCTGTTTTAACAGCTCGGTTTCCCCCCGAACGAGGTTCCTGTTTATTCTGAAAGTTCTGCTGTTTGAGAGAAAACCACCCGGGAAGAATTCTGGGGGATTCCCTTTAGAGAGTAATTCAGGCTAGTTCCTGGTGTCTATTTGTGTTGGCGTCAAAGCTTCTGAGCCGGAGGCAACACAACTGTCTTCTCTTCATCTCATCGTGCTTTTAATATGTTAAGTGAAAATGAAGCTGTTAAAAAGAAAACTTTTTAAAAGAGGACACAAGCATGACGTAGACACCCCTACCGTCCTCTCCTCCTTCATCTTCGCTGCCTCCGCCTTCTTCCCTCAGGACTTTGCCGATCCTTCGAGACAGCGAGCTGAAGAAGCTGCTGACGGATGGCGTGCTCCTCTCGGCGACCGATTCTACCTTCCTGAGCGGTTCCCTATTGTTGTCGTTGTTGGCGCCGGGCTCGGACATCGACCGGAGAAAGATCCTCTGCAGGGCGCCGGGCTCCCCGCTACGTTTTTTCGGGTTTGGGAGGGTGCCGAACCTCGGCAGGCTGAGCAATCGCCGGTGAGAAGGCTCCATGGTTTGTGCTTTGCCCTCGGGAGTGGACGTACCGGCCGACCTCGGCGCCTGGCGAGCAGATGTCTCCCATTTGTATTTGTCCAATAACTGCTCAGAAGCCGGTGGGGTGTTGGTTCTCCGCCAGGGCCTCCTGTAAAAGTGCCAGTGGTACAAGGTCCCCTGGATTAGACCCTCACCGATCAAAGGGTGGGCGCCACTTCCACTCATAGTCTAGCACACGCAAGCTTCCTCCAGGCAGCAACGAGCAGATGGAGGCCCCCAAAATGGCCGTCACTGCTGGTTCACCGACAGCTGTGCTGTGACACGGACACACGACCCCGGCGGGTCGGACGGATGAGGATTCGTCAGGTTGTCCTCATGTGCACGCCGAGCTGGAGCTGCCGTTCGCTCGCTTTCTGTGGGCTGACGTTCGTCTTCCTGGGAGGAAGTCAAGAGCCAGAGAAAGACCGAGGCCAGCCAATCAGGGCTGAGCAAAGGCAAAGCAGCAGACTGTGGTTTCCCCTATGAAGACTACAGCGTCGAGCATCAGCTTCTCCTTTTTCTGATCAGTTTCCTGGTTTGGTTTTTATTCAGCAGCAACGACGATGACGCAGAGCTCTCATAATGAATCATATGGATGGATTTAGATCTGTAGACTTGCTGCAGTTTGCAAACAGCCTGAATTTTGCTCCAAAATAGGCGGGAAATCCCCCTTTCATACTTCCCACATTGGCGATTTATGCACTTTGCGAGGGACCAGGATGGGTTGTAGTCTGTGGTGTAGGGTGGGCAGCTGGAAATAGTAGGTGGATGGAAAGAAAAAGGGTTTCGGTAGCTGAAAAGTAACCCACAGAGTGCCAAATTCAGTCAGTGATATCCTCTAATATTTATAATACCCATTTCCATTCATTCTACACGTAGCAGCAGAGAAGGATCTGAAGAATAGGAGGCAAGATCTGTACGTTTACTATCTATGAAAGTAACACAGGCCAGAACACAATCTGGACGCGCTGATACAAAAACATTTAACTGGTATAGTTGAGTGTAATTTAGTCAAGCTCTTACCCACATTCAGGCCAGTCATTCTCTGTTTATTGGGTTAAATTTCTGAGCTCTCAGGCCTCCATACATGTTGTGATCCCTAAATATTCATGAGGACTGAAGAATGTCCCCCCGCCCCCCGAGGCCTCTGTGACCAGAGAGGAAACAGGAGCAGAGTCCCAGAGAGCAGGGAGGAGCTCTGAGGACACTTTATTCAAGCCCCGCTGATAGAGAAGCTTTGAAGCAGCAGAAGCGAGATAGAAAAATCCCCGCAGCTCACTCCGCGAGTTTCATAATATGGAAATGAGGAGGTTTGTTGTCGTTGTTGTTCAGGCTGCAGGTTACATGTGAGAGCGTTCAGTCCTCCACGTGGAGCTGGAGGTTCACCTGCAGCAGGCCAAACGTGGCCAAGATACAAGCTGAGGGCGATCTCAGGCTGCAAACAACCCCCGAATACATATCATCACACACTTTGTGACAGTAAAAAAAACAAATATCAACCAGCTCTCCAACAAGCTCCTCCCCCCAGTGGCCGGACTGGAAGTGGACTCCATCTCCGCTGTTGTGGAACGAAGCTTGTGATGATAGTTTTCACCTCATGGCTCATGAACCAGTTCTCCACCTATGGCAGGTTCTGGTCAGAGTGACCGTTCAGGTCACAGGAACAGGAGGACCATCCCTGTCTGCGACACGTAGATCTACTGTCACGTAGACCAACGCGGAGGAGGAGGAGTCTGTGGGACCCGCAACAATGACCTCACCAGCTTGGTCGGCTTGGTCTCATAAAAGTCGTTTGTCCCTGATCGTGGACACAAATTGACCTGTTTTTATGAGATGGTCAGTGCGGCTTTGTAACAGGAAGTACATTTCCTGTGAGTAGTTTTTGGCGAGCACGCAGTACCAAGAAAACGGCGCTTTGGGAGAAGTTTTAACTTTTTAGAATTTAAACCCAAAAAGTCGCTCTAAATAGTTTTAATGATTATTACTAACATATTTTAATAATGCCAACATTTTCAAAATAATACAAAATAAATAGAAACTTCTGACACATTTAAGAATCAACATGTGGTCTGTGAGCAGCAAAACCCCAACATCTCCAACCTCTGAGAATATTCATTTTGTGTAAATGGGTACAAACAGAGAGCGGACGGATGAACGATCATGTTCAGAGTCCCTGACTAGTTACAAACTGCCGTGAGACTGCGTTACAGAAAACAGAGCTGAGCTCCTGGAGGATTCAAACATGTGCTCCTCGTGGCCCTGATGCAGTTAGGAAAAAGATCAAACTCTCTCCAACTCTCAGATCAACCTTCTTCTTCTTGGGACTTTAAAGGCACGCCGCCCTGGCTGACCCACATATCAGCCCTGATTGGATAATGAAGCGACGCTGCATGTAGGTCAGAGTTAAGACTCGGGGAGGTTAAGCGGAATCAGAGGGAGGCAAGTCCTCCTCGAGCCAGCAGCGACTGACCGAGTCTGAGGCCAGAGGTCAACATCAGGACGAGCGGTTCCTCTTCCACGTCAGTTTAAACACATGTTCACGCCAAGTCTAAGCAGCTAAACGCACAACTGTAAACACTTCCTTTAGAAATTAAAAAATGAGAGCACGGGCGCTGCTACAGCTCACCTGACTGATCAGGCAAACGAAAGCTATCGTGTCCACCCGAGGTTGTTTCCTGCGTTTCATTCCTTCGTACTTGTCCCTGCTTTCCGATCTACACCGTGCTGTCCAAAAAAGGCCAAATGCAAAAAACAAATCTTACAAATAATGAAAGCTCCTCTTAAGAGGCTGTGGACAGATTTCTATGGATGGATTCAGGATAAACTTCCAATAAGATCGAAGGAATGGGACGTTTTAGACCGAAACCGGCTCGCTAACGTCAAACATAAATACCTCAGACAACATTACAAATCTAAATTACAATTTCCAGGAGTGGACCGCCAGTTCAGAAGCCACGCATGCTTTGAGTCCTTTGTTTCATCTGAAAAGTCGCCCAAAAGCCATCAAGCAGCAAAGAGAACATCAAGGCTCAGGCAGGTCTCATTTCACCTGCATTCAGATACCAGCCCCGATTCTAACAGCTCACTCTGACTGAACCGGACTGATGCTTCTCCCCAATTTCCTGAGTTTAAAGGCCAAACAGGAAGTCCTACAAACATTTATGCTCCTCCAGAGAAAGGAAACAAAACAGGAAGAGAGGAGACAAACAGGAAGTCAGGTGGAAGCCAGCAGTGACACGGAAGACGTGGATTAAAACTTCTCTGGTGAGTGTTGTGGTATAATTTAGTCTTATTGCATTAAAATGAATCAGTGTTATGAAAACTTCTGCACAAAATCAGAGTGGATCAGAAGCACAAACTGATCCGTGATCGATTGTCAGATTCAGCGACAGAAACCTCTCACTGACTGCAGACTCAGCTCAGCCTTAGTTCGGTCGTTTTTCCTCATTGACAGACTCGACTGCTCACTTTCTCTCATTCTTCATTAATGTGTCTGCATTCGTTCAAAACGTGATGCAGAAATCTTCCAGGCCCACATGTTTACACATAAAACTGCTGCAAAGTGAGCAGAACAGGCTGCAGGACTGACCCGGGGCAACAGCTTAAAGTTGCTGGTGCCTTCATCAGGCACCACTTTGTTCACTTTTCATCTCCGTCCTGCAGGAAGCCAGGAGAAGAGCGGGCAGCAGCAGCAGCCTCCAGCTAAAAATAACTCGCAGCCATAAAGAGAGCTGTAAATCAGCAGCTGATAGCACCAAAGCCACTCGGAGCTCAGGAATCCAGGCTGGAGTCTCAGCTGGAGGCCGGCGGGCTGGCCCTCGACGGTCTGAGGACGGAGCACGCTTCCAGAAAACAGGAAGTTCAAGATCAGCGGCTGGATGTGAGGAGGCCGCATGAAACACTCAAAAAACATCATCTGAAAGGAGCCGAAGCAGCTCCAGATTTTAGCCTGTGACAGCAGTGGCACGGTAGATCAACGCAGCGGTCTGTGACACCACCACACGCCGCCTTCCCATTAGGGCTGAACGATTATGGAAAATAATCTAATTGCGATTTTTTGCCCCAATATTGCGATTGCGATGCGATATGCGATTATTTTTTAAGGTCTTTGTCTTCTGTATTATTAAACAAAGACAAGCAATACATCATATAGTATGGCCAATACTATATTACATTAATTTTAAACTGTTCTTTCCTGGAAGACAGACCTCTGTTATGATGACATGAGGTGATGCATGAATTGATGACTGACATTTTTATTTAACTTCTTCAATCACAACAGTATATTTGAACATACACAATAGTTTATTTTTAGCTTACAAACATCTGAGCATAAAGTGCTGACAAGGAACCCTGGTGTAAACATTAAAATGAAAGTCAGTACAATGTGCAGATTGCAGAAATATACATAAACAAAATCAGTGGCTTTACCACACTCAGTTTTTCGACATCTGTGAACTACTAGACAGTCATTCAATTAAAAAATAATATTAAATAAATAAAACTAATAAATAAAAAATACACACATCTTACTGATCTCTGCAGTCAGTAACATTACACATAAAGTGCAAACATAATAGCAATTGTATAAACACACACACAAACACGCCTTTAAAGTTTAAAGGCGTGAAATTGGACGGTCTAGTTCTGATTAGCGTCACCGCTGTCTCGGTGGAGTTTAATAAACTCGGCCGTCTGCTTCTTGCTATCTAAAATA
Source organism: Maylandia zebra (assembly GCF_041146795.1). NCBI lineage: Eukaryota > Metazoa > Chordata > Actinopteri > Cichliformes > Cichlidae > Maylandia > Maylandia zebra. The sequence goes on along the minus strand of NC_135184.1, from coordinate 1,710,934 downwards.
TAACCAGACACTGGTGTAAATTCTCGACTGTCTCATACTTCTGTTTAATAAGTTTTCTGTTTGACGTTTAGTCAGCTGTGTGAAAACCAAGGAGGAACCCACCCGGGGGATTAATAAAGTTTTATTTTATCTAATCTAATAACTTTAATCTCAGCCAAACCGATTTACTCACGAACAAACAAAACACTGAAAAAAGCCCAACAATAACATTTTTAGGTTGTCTAAGTGACTTATATATTACGTTTAACCCGAGCAGCGAAACTCCGCGGTGATCTGAAAATGATGTGCCGGGAGTTGTGCCGTTCTCGGCCGCATCAGTAACCCTCGAGCTCCCGGCTAGCTGTCGAGCTGGTGGGTAGCAGACGCCTCTGAAAACGTCGAAGCACTTTTGCAAATATGGGATATCTTGATAAACCGAGCAGATATTTGATGTTTACACAACTACTTTCTCGCCTGAAAATATGTTAAAAGTTTATTTTGTGACCCAGAAAGATTAGTATGAGTAATTTTAAAACTTAGTAGCGGCCGCCATTGTTGGAAACTAGAGTTTGGCTGGGCCGCGCTATGAATTCTGGGATATGGTAGTAATTTGGACAGCCTTCGGCGCGTCGCTGTGACGTAATCGGTCTACAAATGCGGCCTCAGGAGGATGCAGCCCATGAATTTGGACATGTCCAGAGTATAATCGCAGCCTTTGCGGTTAGAAAATTGCACTTGATCATGTCGCGATATTATCGCAAATGCGATATATCGTTCAGCCCTACTTCCCATCATTCACACATACTTCAGATTAGCTAAAACCCAGAGGGGCCCGTCCAACGTTTTACAAAGTCACAAGTTCATTTGGAGAAATCAATCAATGATTCTTCCAGGAGCATATTAAAATAAAAGCCTCTGATGGATAAACTACTTATTTCCAAATTAATTGGCAGGTGACTGAAAGCCACAGCAGCTAACACACCGACCCCGAGGCAATAAAGTCAACTTCTAATCCGAGTTTGAAGCTAAACAGAGCTGAAAATATCTACGTTAGAGCCTCGTGAAGCGACAAACAGGAAGCGAGTCGGCTGATGTTCTCGAGGTCAAGTTAACTTTGAGCGGCTTAATCGCCCAAACACTCAGGTGTTGATTTAAACTACAAACAAGGTGTCTGATTGGTTGTTTGGCGGCGTGAGCGTCCTCCTCAGACAGCAGCAGCGTTTGGTGCTCAGACGATTGACTAATCCAATTTTCATCCACAACTCAGGCTTTAATCTGCAGCCGCTCTGACACAGTGATCCACTTCTGCTCTCCGCTCACAGCTTTCAGAGCAGCAGACGTCCTCTGAAGTAATCTGATTACTTCCTGCTGAATGCAGGAGCCTGCTATCATGTGACACATAAACAGGAAAGCTGGTTTCCCTTCATTAACGTCTGAAAAGGGAAGAAAAATACGAAGCATCTGGAAAATTCACCTGTCAGTCAAAGAGGCCACACCCCTATTTTTGTAAACTTTAAGCCCTAATACAATTGAATCAGGTGTGTTATAAAAACCTGACCCCACAGTTATAATGAGGTAGATAAATTAGCTATAGAGACCAAAACTGCTGCGACTGACCCACTAAAACCCTTTAACTCACTGCAGTCCACAGTCCACTGACAACAGCATCTTTTACCTCGAGGTAAAAAAAAAATTGCTGGTTTACTTTGTGTGACTTTTGCATTTTTATTGGTCAGTTTAGATCCCAAACAAACAGTGAAAACATTCAGGTCCAAGACTACTAACCATAATCATTCAAGGAGGCAGACAAACAGCTTGTGTGTTATGAGATGTAAAATCATAGATTTTGTGAATGGAGTCTGGTAGAGTGTAAGAGCAAAATGCAAAGTATATAAAACACGCAGACATAAGAGAGGGTTTCTTTGTAAAGGTATAGGATGAACGATCATTTTATTTCATTTGACATCTATAAATAACAGACACAAATCTTTTTATTCATGGTTTCTTTCTCCTGAATCTAAAACAAACCCTGATTACCACAGCACTGATTTCCCTTTGCATCAGACAAATAAAAACACACATCCAGCGCTGTGTGATTACGCCGAGTGCGTGTCGTCCCCGAGGATCCTCCGGTGCTTTTCCCACCCTGCCCTGAAATAGACAGCAGCTTTTTTTGGTCCAGAGAAGCAGGACTGCTCCTGTTTTGTTTCAGAGAGGAAATCCTGCCTCACCGCCCCCATCCTGAAAACAGCCAGGCCTGTGAGGAACTTTCCATTTCCTGCTCCCATCGGCCTCCATTGTCCTGCAGACCACCGCTCAGACCTGAACCCATTCCCCGACACTGATGAACCACACCGCCACTCAGACACGCAGACTCTGGGCGGAGATTCCCTGAAGATCCGCGAAGATCAATCCGACTCTTAGAAAATATGTTTACATGCGTCTCAGTTTGAAGAGCAAACGACCGCGTCTTCCATTCCTGCCCCGGAGCCTCCACGTCAAACACGAAGCACTTCAAACACACGCCAGTGGATCACATCCATCGTTCAGTCCTCACCAACTCATCATCAAAAGGTCAGGCACGGACACGCCCACGCCAAGCGCTGAGGCGAGCCCCGCGGTTGGATCCTGCGTTTGGGATCCGGCTCTAAATCTTGTCCCGTCTGTTTACGCACACACACAAAAGATCCAGGATTTTCTCAGCCGTCACAGACGACACACAGTCATACAGAAGATCGAGCTGTTCCCTGAGCTAACCGCTTATTTCCAGCCAGATTTCTCACGTGGTGCAACCGACCGAGTCTGTCCACAACCCTGGAGACTGCTCACAGACTGCTTCGCCCCTTTCTCTCCAGCTTCTTCCTGCTTATAAAAGCTTCTTTGATTCGTGCAGACAGCTCCAGCTCAGGAGGAATCAGAAAATTGAAGTATTTCAATACGAGTTTGAAACGCTGACAGAAACCATCATATTGTTAAATAATCAGCTCGTGTGGCTCTGTATCCATGTTCAGGCAGATGGATTTTATTCCACTTCACATCTGAAGGAATCTGATCAAAGCTGGAAGAAAAAAACAACCCATCACCTTGTTTTTCTCAAACTTTGATTGCATTTCAGTAAAACAACCACAGCTGATGTACCGGCTCGTCTTTCCTGCACATCTGTCCCATCAGTAAACCTTTTTTCTGGACCTAAACATCCTGTTTTCCAAGATAAGATCTACTATATTTATCCCAAAAGTTGGGAAAGCACCCACTCACGACAGCTTTACGCTTTTTACAGAACAGACTCGGCCAAAGAAAACATCCGTTTCTGCTCGTTTCTCACGTGCAGCCTCAGAGGAACGTGACGTCCCGTCAGTCCCGCAGGAAGCTCAGGTGTGAATGGGCTCACCGGCAGCAAACTCCCAGAATCCCCGTCCAATATGGAGGCTGAGAACCTCAGTGGGGCTTCAACATGACAGCAGGAGGAAGGAAACCTTCGGAGTGCGAGTGTTAACTCCTGACACTCTCAGCCGGTGGGCTGGAGGAGGAGGAGGCTCTGCGATGTGTTTAAGCGTCTGTCTGCGGTCAGCTTTAATAGGCTTACGTACAGCAGCCTTTCTCTGGATAATGCACTCTGTCGATGCTTTCAGAGAGACGCTGGATCCAAACAGCGGCAGGAGGAAGCTTCACCTGCAGTTTGATCAACGTCTCGCATCGATCGCTCTTTCGTCGCTTCTTAGTGTCGTACGTCCATCGGGGCAGAACGCCCACCACAAATAAAGTTATTGCAACACAACGTAACACACACGCAGACACACAAACACGGACACACTCTCTGCTTTCAGGATCGGGCAGGCTGGACTCTTGGGCCCAGAGGAGACTGTACACAGACCAGAGGGTGGATCACTGAGGTATCACCTCACACCTGGTTAGCTCAGAAAGGAAGGAACGTTATAGGTCACATGATGTCATTAAAATGCTCCAACAGCACCAACATGGTACAGGGGTGACAGCTAGGAGAGCGCTAGCAGCTACAGCCGCCTGAGTCGCCATCCACCTGTCGGTCAAAGAGGCCACACCCCCTAATCATGCTAACTTTAAACAGGCTTTAAAAAGACATTTGTTTCTGCTGTAAAGGTGCACATTTTAACACAGGCATCTGTGGGACAGACTCACAGCTGGAGCCTCCAGTGGACGTTAAGAGGAAGTGCAGGTTTTGGTATTCTTTGATTAGAAATTCCAGCGCTAACCTCCTCCCGTCTGAGCGGGAAGCTGCTACAGCGTCTCAGCAGCACAAACTCAACACAGTCTGACACGAGGCCCCAGCCTGCTCTGTAAATACACCGGCAGGGTGGAGGAGACCCCACCCTCTGATGTAACGTGAATGCAGCAGAAAAACACAAACGACCCGCCGCTGCATTTTTCTGCAGTGAGGTGGACCTGAAGGCAGCACGGCGGCAGCCATTGTTGAATCTATTTGAGGAATGCGAGCCGCGGAGGGCAGCGAGGACCCGATGCCAGAGCCGGAGTCCTGCCCGGTGAGATCACCGGCACAAACTGGCTGCTGACATCACACCCTGCCAACAGCGGGAGGGTGGAGGAGGTGGAGAAGGAAGAGCAAACATCCTGATGCAGCCTCGCAGCTACAGATAGCAGCGCTGCATTCAGGCCTCTGTGAGCGTGCACATCTACGTTCAAAATAAACCGAGTTATAATCACGCTCAGGTTCATGAACACATCAGTGATGGGTCATAGCAGCCTTCAATGCTCCACCCTGTTGGTTCACAGGACGTCACCACCACTTCAGCCTCACTCATCCACTTTATTCCCAGTTTCGGATGAGTTCATGGGCCGCCGGAGCCTTTAGGTCTAAAGTGACAAACACGACTTTATTCTTACATTAACATCGAGAAACTCTGGGTTCAGTTTGAGACTGAATGAATTTAGAAGTTTTAAACTTTATAACTGGGATCATTAAGGTGATTAAAGGCAGTCAGACTATTCTTCAGTGTTTTCACTCTGTGCTGGTTTTGTCTTTCAACACTTTGGTTTTTTAGTTTTGCACCTTATTATTATTAATTTGTGCATCTGTCTGGTAGTTCTTGACTTGGTTTTTTGTGGCTTTCTTTGCTTACATCCCTTTGTGATCATTTTGTTCCATTTTTAGCGTCATGTTGTGTGATTTGTGTGATGAGTCGTGTTTCATTGTTTGGTGGCCAGTTTGAGCCTCTTTGTGGTTGTTTGTGTTTCTTTTGTCATTGTGTCTCTTTTTTTGTTCATTTTGAGTGTTTAAGAAATGACTTTCCACGTGTTCGTGGTCATTTGGAGACTCTTTCCAGTTACTTTACGTCTCATTCTGAACACTTTGCTGCTCTGAATGTCTTTTGGTTATTTTGAGTGTTTTGGATGACTCTGACTTTCCATTCTGAATCTAAAAGGAGATTTGAAAGGAGAAAAACACTAAAATTCGCCCTCTGATGTCACATTAAGCAACACGATCCAGTCTCTTCTGCTCATCCTTATCAGGGTCGGGTCCAAACAGAGCAGCGACTCAGACGCCCATTTCTCCCATGTTTTCAGGATCCTTTGAAAGTATCAACATCACCTGCAGGCTGTGTCCCTCAGGTGAATTTAAATAAACACAGAAGAGTTTCTGTAATTCACTGCAGCCATCAGTGATTACTCAGTGCATTCTCAGTCCTCGCCAACGCCGCCATGTGACCGCCTGTCCTGGAAAACTGTTCGGTCTCACAGAGCTCTGAAGCTTTTATTTTAGGAAGTGAAGCAGCAGCAGTCCTGCAGGGAAACATGAGACAGCAGCTGCAGCACCGGCCTCTCGTGTGAAGTCCGCGCAGAAAAACTGAGTCATGTTACCGTTTTCTGCCTCACAGGACGCCGCTGTGAGTCACAGCCCCACACGGCCCCATGTGACTGCGAATAAGACGTCTCCTTACAGTTTCAGCGACCTCTGACCTTTCTGTCAGCTTCTCGTTCGCTACACACTGGAAGCTGGAAACTTGTGGCTGTATTCATGTGGCTTTATTGTGGGTGTCTGAGGTTTGTTCGCTTTAAAACAGTAACATCAGCGACTCCACCTGTGAATAAAACTCAACACGCCAGATAAACTCAGCGCTCAGGACTAACGCCACTGTTTGCACTTCCTTTCTCATCACTTTACGTCTCATTCTAAAGATCTGGACACTTTAGACTTTAGTCATGTTTTGATTATTATGAGATTTAAGCGTTTCTGAAGTTATCTCGCATCCTTATTGGTTCATCTTGCGTCTCTTTTTGGTCACTTGGGACTTGTTTGTTTTTTGTGGGCTTTTGTGGTGTTTTTGCATCGCGTTGTGAACACTCTTGTTTTGTGGCATTTGTATGGTTACTTTGAATGTTTTGGGACGTTTCTGTGGTTTTGAGCCGCTTCCTGAATACACGCAGGACTGTGTGACCCTAATCTAATCTGAGAGGTTCCCCGACGATTCAGATTACTGAGGTCAGCTGGTTTGAGTGCAGATTAAGAGCAGTGCTGTTGCTTTATTTTGACAAACTAAACTCAGTGAGACCTTTTCTGCTTCAGCTGCGATTAAACGCTGCAGTGCTTCCTGTAAGGACAGTCTGTCTCAGGAGGTCTAAGCTTTAAACCCTGAACCTTCAGAGAACAAGAAAGTTTTAAGGGATTATTAAGAGGGTAAGGGAACCAGAGCAGTTTAAGAGTCTGGCCCCAGGAACCCTTCTCAAGGAGGCTGAGTCGAAACCTCACGGAGCTGCAGCTCCCGGTCCCCCCGGTGGCCTCCATGACCTCGGCCTGGGCTCTAGGCGGATACCTGGCTATCCGAAAGGTGGCCGGTGCCCTCTCTACCTGCTGACCCCGGTCCCGAGACCCGCCCGGCCGCCGGGTCTCGGTCCTGCCCCCCCAGTGTGTTCTTCTTACCGTAGACCCGGAGCCAGCCCTGCTGCTGTGACACAGCGTCCCCCAGGATCCGGTCCACCAGCGGATCCAGGAGGCTCAGCCCGCCGCGCAGAGAATCCACGTCGCCTGGAAGCGAGTCCGTCTCCATGTCCGAAAGCAGAGAAAAAAAACTTGCTGTGGCTTCAAGTGTCCCTCCACAAGTGTGAGACAGTCCCGGAGCGGCGAGTCCAAGTGTCCACGCGCGGAGAGGAAGCGGAAAAAGTGTCGGGAGGATCCGTTACGGGACAGTTTGGTCGCTTTCACCGCCCAGCTGCTCCCTGTTAGCCGTTAGCTCGGGTCCGGCTGCCCGGCTGGCTCTCCCTCATTGTTCCGCTTCTCGGCGTAGCTGAAGGGGCAAACTTCCTCCAAACCAGCGTCCAGGTGAGACCGGGAGCGCCCTACCTCTGTCCCCGAGAAAAGTCCACACAGAGGCAGCCGTTAGGTCCGCGAAAGCCGCTGGAAGACACCGAGAGTCACGCGGTGGTCTCTGTGCCTCCGGCGGGCTGCCCCTCTCTGCCGCTGCCGCTGCTCACAGTCCACCGCACGGGGACGGGCACGAGCCTGACCGGGCGCGCTCCTGCCAGGAGAGTCAGGAGCGCGCAGGGACGTCTGGCTGACGGGATGTTTCCCTGAACCTGACCACGTGACACGAGTCAGTATTACCAGGTTCTAATGAGCCCGGAGGATCTTCTGCATCCGCACTGAGGTCCGGCTGTATAAGAGCTCGGCCTCAGCCCACAGACACGCAACGTGACGACACAAAAGACCGCGTAGGTGGTGCAAAGTAACCCCACAGACACGCAAACGACCGAAAACACCCGAAAAGAAACCCAACCCGACTGCAAGCTGTAATAAACATCCACAAAAACACTCACATTACAAACATGCACACAACAAGTGACAAGATGACCTGCAAAACAAGTCCAGTGACCCACTGAGACAAAGACTCAGAACAAAAGGACATTTATTCAATAACTTTAAAAATGCCACCAAACTAACAAACAAGCCCGAAACGAGTCCAGAGAGCCCGGGTGATCAAAAAAGGGCCTCAAAACAGCCAAAACAGATCCACGAGATCAGAAAGACACGTCAATACGAGGAAAACAGGTGCAACAATACTTTATATAAACACAAACAAGAACAACAAGAACAAACAATAATGAAAACGATCAAAAAGATGAAAAAAACTGTTAGCAGAGCTGCTCTGTGCAGCGTTATGGCATAATAATTTTAAGGGAGAATAAAAAGTCGACACACATATCTCATTCCTGACGGAGGACTCTACCACTACACTTCTCCAGTGCATTCACAGAGTCGTTGCATGGTAAGACATGGATAGGAAGTGGGCGGAGCCTTTTACCGTCATTTTATTACGACGCAAAGTACAAACACCTGTGGACACACAATCCAACAAAAACATTAAATGAATTCTAACAAAACAACAAGCTCACAAACATGCTAAATAACAAATTGACACAAAACAGGCCCGATGATGAAACAAGAACAAAGCGGCCCTCGAACAACTCGAACAACGATAAAAACACAAAACGAGCTCAGAAAAACGTCACACAAGAAAATTAAAAAGTTTCCAAATGATCACAAGAGGACAGAAAACACATTCATCACAACCGCGTGTTCAGAAAGCAGCAACAGGATGCAAATAAATAAATAAAACTGGAAAATGAAGAAGATGAATACTTCCACAAAATCAGATCAAAAGAGACAAATAAACACTTTGACTTAGTTTTATTATATCATTTTAACACGAACATACATTTAATGCAACACAAACACTCATCAGTCACTGAATAATCCATTCATAAACTTTTTAAAGAGTCTCATCAGAAACTTCCAGATTAAAATCCTTCATGACGTCACACGTTGGATGTTTAAATTACGGTGGAATCACGTGATCCTAAAAACCCACTAAAAACGTGTCCCAGCAGCAGTAAAACATGTCCTCCCGTGTCCGTGCGCGCTCTGTGTGTGTTTGCATCCATGAATCTCCCTCACGCTGTCATACAGGCACCGAAGCAGCGCTCTGATGCCCCCTGCTGGACGCTGCGGGACTTCACGTCATCAGCACTTCAACTATGAACGTATTAGCTAGGCTTTAGCTTCAGCCAAGTGGAAGCTAAATTGTCTAGTCATTCATATGTAAATTAGGTTGTTACCTGGGAATTCTGGAGGGGAGTGGGGGTGTGTGAATGAGGGGGTGGGGGGGCTGCTAAAAGCTGTGAACTTCCTTTTGTGTTCGTCTTGATGCATTCTCAATCATCCAGGGAAATAAATCTCCAAAAGTCACCAACTTGGAGTGTTTCAGTTTGCCATCTTAGGGAGAAATCAACACACATGGGTGTAGGTCCTTTGTTGCTGAGATTTATTGATAAAAACAGTACAAAAAACCAACCATTTGTACACATATTTACAAATAATAATAAAAAGTGAGTGAGTACATTTCAACATTGTCAGCAATCACTCACAATCCTGGCACTGCCATGGTATCTGTAGTCTGCATTTACCACATGTGTATCTGTAGCAGTGAACACATCGCACAGTGGCATGATTGTTCTTGCATTTGTGTTTGACCTGACACATGGCTCTTTTTCCAGGGCTCGGTGTGGAGGGTTGTGTCCGAAGCAACTGTTCTTTTCTTGCCTTCTTCCCAGCTTCCCAACACTACCAAAAGGAAGCCAAACACTGTCTCCCTTTACAACAAAACAAAGTGTGGCGTGGATGTGATGGACCAGATGGTTCGGGAGTACACTGTCCGCAGAGGAACACGGCGCTGGCCAGTTGCCGTGTTTTACAACATGATTGACATGGCAGCACTGAATGCACATGTGCTGTATCAAGCATGCACCGGGACGAAGGAAAGACGGGTGGACTTCCTGGTGGAGCTTGCAAGAGAGTTGGCTCACTCTCATGTAGCTGCGAAGAAGGCAAGAAAAGAACAGTTGCTTTGGACACAACCCTCCACACCGAGCCCTGGAAAACGAGCCACGTGTCAGGTCAAATACAAATGCAAGAACAATCATGCCACTGTGCGATGTGTTCACTGCAACAGATACACATGTGGTAAATGCAGACTACAGATACCGTGGCAGTGCCAGGATTGTGAGTGATTGCTGAAAATGTTGAAATGTACTTGTGTGATTCTTACTCTGAATCTGAATAAGTACGCGGGACCACTGTGTGCGGTAAGACCATCTCTTTTACCTCCTGTATGACCATCTACCGGCATGCATTGCCAGTGCGTAACACGTAATTACACAATCAAACAGTGAACACATACTGCCCATACAACAAATGTACCAGAGACAATTATGAATACACCACATCTCCCCTTTTAAACAAAAACAGAATATTACTTTTCTCAGGACAGAACTTCCAACCAGACTACCTCTTGTTTCTTTTTTTTTCTCTTTTTCAAAGCCATACAAGAACATCTGGCAAACAATCTGCATTACATTTTTAACCTTTTGTTTTTGTTTTCTTGTTCTTTTTAGCTTTATTTTACTGTGCTCTACAAAACCATTATAACACAGTTACATAACAACCTTTTTTTTCTCTTACAGATCTAACTTTTTAGGTTTAACTATTGGCCTCCCTGACTTGGTTCTGACCACATCAGTGTTAACAGGTGTAGCAGCGATCACACTGGGTGTTTGAGGCTTCTGCAACACAGGCACATTAGCAGGTTCATGCACAGGTGAACTTAAAGGAATCAAATGCACACGATTACGCCTCACAGTCCCTTGTGGTAACTCCACTGTGTATGATCGGGGTGTAGAGTGATTTTGGATAACAGTGCCTGTAGTTTTGACATCAGTCACCCAAACTTGCTCTCCTGGGGACAGGCTGCATAAAGGTTTTGCGCGGTGGCGCCTGTTGAAGTTTGCCATGTCCATCATCCTCTTCTCCCTTTCCTTTTGAGCGAGCAGTGCGTTGTCCGGCAGTGTGGGCTCCAGCTGCGATGGAAGCATCGGCAGTGTGGTTCGCAGACGTCTGCCCATTAAAAGCTCTGCAGGGCTGTATCCGGACTGCAGTGGTGTAGCTCTATAGGCAAGAAGAGCTAGATAAGGATCAGCTGCTTTTTTCAGAAGATTTTTTACAGTCTGCACAGCACGTTCTGCTTCTCCATTACTTTGCGGAAACTTGGGACTGCTTGTGATGTGTTTGAAGCCGTATGCTGCTGCAAAGTCTGTAAATATTTGACCTGAATACTGTGGCCCATTATCAGACATGAGGACCTCTGGGATGCCGTGACGGGCAAAGAAAGATTTCAGGTGAGTAATGACGTTGTTTGATTTTGTCCTGTTTAACAAAGCAATCTCAACAAATCTAGAGTGATAGTCAACAGCGAGAAGGTAAGTTTTCCCTCCCAGCTCGAAAAGATCTGTGCCCACTCTCTGCCATGGGCGGGCAGGGTATTCTGTTGGCATGAGTGGCTCACTGTTATTGTGTCTTTCTTGAATACACGTTTTGCACTTGAGCACCATCTCAGAGATTTGTTGACTCAGCCCGGGCCCCACACTGTTTGGCATGCACGAGCTTTACATTTTACCACACCTTGGTGTCCTTCGTGAAGTTTTTCCAGCACCTCGTTTCTCATCGCTGAAGGAATGACAAGCCGTGTGTCTTTTAACAAAAGGCCGTCTTCAACAGTGAGCGTGGCTCGGTCAGGCCAGTAATTTCGCAGTAAAGGCTCTTGTTTTGCATGTTCTGGCCAGACTTCGGTGCACATGTCCATGACGCGAGCACACACACTGTCGCTTTTCAGTTGTTCCTTCAGTGTTTGCATATATGATGAACTGACAGGCATGTTTGCTACAATACTGTCCACATATATGTCTGTGCTTTCCATTAGCTCTTTGTCTGACAGGTTCATTGGTTTTTTCAGAGGTGAGCGGGACAAAGTATCTGCTGTCCAGAGCGATTTCCCTGGGGCGTACTGCACAGTGTACGAGTAACGCATGAGTCTCATTCTGAATCGCTGGATCCTGGGTGGCAAGAGATCCAGAGCTTGTCCTCCCAGTAAGGAAACGAGAGGTTTGTGGTCCGTTTCAAGACAAAAATGTTTACCAATCAGGAAATCACGAAAACGCTCACACGCCCATGTAGATGCCAGTGCCTCTTTTTCCACTTGTGCGTATCGTTGTTCTGTAGGAGAAAGGGACCTCGATGCATACGCCACTGGTCGCCATCCTTCTTCCCACAGCTGCAAAAGAACACCTCCGAGACCATAGGATGAAGCATCTGCTGATACTTTAATGTCTCTGTTGGGGTCATACATTGCGAGCACTGGGGGTGAGGTCAGGGCATCTCGTAATGTTTTGAAAGCTCTCACTTGGTCAGTTCCCCAATACCATGCGTTCTTTTTGGAAAGAAGATCTCGCAGGGCTTTGTCTTTTTCAGCTAAATGGGGGATGAACTTGCCCACTTGATTCACCATGCCCAGAAAACTGCACAACTCTGACACATTAGTTGGCTCTGTCATTTCTGTAATTGCCTCCGTTTTCTTCGGGTCGGGACTGATTCCTGTATCCGCTATGATGTGACCCAAGAAAGCAACCTTGCTCTGGGAGAGCTCGCATTTTTCAACATTCAGCGTTATGCCTGCTTTTTCCAGTCTTTGCAGCGTAGCATGGAGACGGGAATCGTGCTCCTGATGGTTACGTCCCCACACCAACACATCGTCAATGTGACACACCACTCCTTCGAGACCCTCGATGACCTCCGCCATCATGCGCTGAAAGTGTTCGGGCGCTGAGTTGATCCCAAACGGTAGGCGGTTAAAGTGGAACCGCCCAAAGGGTGTGATGAAGGTGGTGAGTTTGGCAGACTCATCGGACAGGGGAATCTGCCAGAAGCCCATGTTGGCATCCAGTTTGCTAAACACTTTGGCTCCTGCGAGCATTCCGAGACTTTGTTCAACCGATGGCAGCACATATTTTTCCCTGCACACATACTCATTTAGTCCGGTAAAGTCTACGCAAAGTCTTAGCCTAGGGCTGTTTTTCTTTGGAACAACAACCATGCCGGCACACCAATCCGTTGGTTCCTCAACTCGGGTAATGACACCAAGCTCTTCCATTCGTTGGAGTTCCTCTTTTACCCTTCCCATCAGAGGCAGAGGAAGCCTTCGCGGAGTTGTGAGTGAGTACGGCACAGCATTCGGTTTGAGTTTAATGTGATAGGCCCGCTGCACTTTCCCTAGACCATTGCAAAGTTTAGGTTAAGTAGTCTTCAGAGTGTCCATTGAAACCGCGTCAACTCGCACCAGCAGGCCAAGAGCTGTAATGGCGGGCAGGCCTAGCAGTGGAGTGCTCAGGTTTCTTACAACATAGACCTTCTCTGTTGTCTGTTTCGCTCCGTAGTTGAGCTGTAGCTTTGTAAAACCTGCAACGTCCAGTGGTGTTTTTCCAGGGCCTAACAAAGGTTTTTCTGGCTGCTGGAGAACTGGTCTGTGTTCGTTAGCAAAAATCTTTGATAAGTCCGAGTCAGCTATTACAGTCACATCTGCTCCAGTATCCAGTTTGAAAGTGATTTTTGCATCTTTCACTTGTATGATGGCTGTCCACGCCTGGCCGTCACTGGAAACTGAGCCGAGGAAGAAACCTTGCTCCTCTTCCTCCTCAATACTTTGCACTGTCTTGCTTTGTCTGCAGACTCGCTGGTAGTGACCTTTTTTTCCACATAAATGACATTTTGCATCATTTGCTGGGCACTCAGGTTTCGGATGTGGAGAGCCTCCGCACTTGTAGCATTTGTTACTTTGTCTCTTGCTATATTGCTGTTGTGTTTTGACAGTTTTATTTTTGAACATGTTGAACTTTGTTTTGTCGTGCTTTTGTATCACTCTGTCAACTGTTTTCGCATTTACATGCATTACATTTGTTTCACTTCTCAAAGCTGACTGTTGCTTTTTGATTTCTTCTGACTGCCTGGCCATATTTATAGCTTTATCCAAGTCCAAGTCTTTTTCCATCTGCATGCGCTCAGACAGCCTCGTGTCGGCCAAGCCCACTACTATTCTGTCTCTTATCAGCTCATCGTGGAGCGGTCCGTAGTTACAGTGCTCTGCTAATGCATGCAAGGCAGTCACGAATGCATCAACAGTCTCATTCGGCTCTTGTTTGCGCATATTAAAACGTGCGCGCTCATAAACAACATTTTTCCTGACAATGAAAAAGTTGTGGAAGCTATCTCTCACTTTAGCATAGTCCCGTTGGTCTACATCACTTAACTTTAGTCCTCTCAGGACGTCATCCGCTTCGTCTCCCATACAATATATGAGAGTGTTCACTTGATTTTCCTCCGAGCTCGCAGACAGATTACTTGCCTGACGGAATCTCTCGAAGCGACGGACCCATCTTGTCCATTCGTGTGGTTTGGAAAAATCAAAGGGCTCCGGTGGTTGGATGCTAAACGTAGCGCTGGGAGTGCTAGCCGCGGTGCTAACTCCTGCCCTCGGACGATCGTCTACGTCGTCATTCGGCATTGTGTTTCCACCTTCCCCTTCTCCTCACACTCGGCAGATGTATGGAGTCTTACAAGTCACACAGCACTTCTGACACCATGTGTGATTCTTACTCTGAATCTGAATAAGTACGCGGGACCACTGTGTGCGGTAAGACCATCTCTTTTACCTCCTGTATGACCATCTACCGGCATGCATTGCCAGTGCGTAACACGTAATTACACAATCAAACAGTGAACACATACTGCCCATACAACAAATGTACCAGAGACAATTATGAATACACCACAGTACTCACTCACTTTTTATTATTATTTGTAAATATGTGTACAAATGGTTGGTTTTTTGTACTGTTTTTATCAATAAATCTCAGCAACAAAGGACAAACACCCATGTGTGTTGATTTCTCCCTAAGATGGCAAACTGAAACACTCCAAGTTGGTGACTTTTGGAGATTTATTTCCCTGGATGATTGAGAATGCATCAAGACGAACACAAAAGGAAGTTCACAGCTTTTAGCAGCTCCCCCACCCCCTCATTCACACACCCCCACTCCCCTCCAGAATTCCCAGATAACAACCTAATTTACATATGAATGACTAGACAATTTAGCTTCCACTTGGCTGAAGCTAAAGCCTAGCTAAAAGCCTACCAGCCATTTGGAAGGCGGGTTTTAAAGGTAGAAAGGTGGAAGGCTGGGCACTGCTGCTCTCGGGGGACTCTAAGTGTTAAAGTGTTGCTTATGTGTGATTGTTCTCTAAATAGCATCATGTCTGCTTTTATGAGCTGCTTTTAGATTTGTGAGCCATCAGTCCTCTGATATATCAACCAATGAAGGCGCTGATGTACTTTTTCATTGTATTTTAGTAAAGTTAAAGTTGGGGCTTCATTGTTTGTCTGCAGTATCTCTCACCTGGATGACCGAGCATGCATCAAGACGTTTGTCTGCAGTACTTTTATTGACGGTGAACTGAGGTGCTGACAGCAACCATGACTCATAGACATCGGTTTTAAATATGGATCATTTCATAGTTTTTATTGGGTTGTAAACTCAGTTTCACTGTGAGGTCAAAGGAGCTTGCAAAGAAAAGTGTCTGGACTTCTTTAAGTTACTTGAAGACGTTTCACCTCTCATCCGAGAAGCTTCTTCAGTTCTAAGGTCAGATGGTGGAGAGTTTCACTGTGAGAGCTGACTGACGACGGCAGACAGAAGCAGGTGAGTGTGCTGGTGTCAGTGTTGAGTCTTTATAATAAAGAGTTTTATGTAAAACAGCTCTCTGTCTCTCTGTTTGCTTCTTGTCTCGGTGTGTGGAGCAGCAGCCTGGTTTTCCTGTCCGTGCTGAATGATGCTGCTTCAGTTGGTGGACTGTCTCTCTGTGTGGTTAGGAGGCTGAAACAACACCGTGCACATCCCTCTTCACATCTGCTCTGATTTAAACAGCTGGGGCCCGTTCTTCGTACCGCGCTAAGTGAGTTAGCTGGATGAGATTGTTGACGATTTCGCGTGATCCTGGATCGTTCGGTTCCCCGAAGCTCATCCGGGACTTGCTGTCATAGCAACAGAGCCGTAAGCGTAAACCTGCTCGGGAGCAGGTTTACTTTATGTAAACAGGATTAGATCGCGGCCACGCAGGTATGTCCGCGTCATTCATACGAAAGCAACAGCGATATTCCACCACTGTTTCACCATAAATAAATAACATCAATGTAACCAAAGATAATGCAGCACTTGATCCTTTTATTGATGTCACACAGATACATACAGGTCATTTCCTAAAAAAAGGGAAATGTACTATTAACATTCTATTACATGTATGTGATTATTACATATGTAATTCATATTTCAGAGTAGTAATTGTAAATTACTTCGTGTAATCAAGATGAGAGACCACGGCTATAAAAGCGAAGGTGGATTTGGGAAGTCTGTCGCAGCCATGTCCTGTCCGTTTACGCGAGCAACCCATTGCGGAAGGTGCAAGATTGATAAGGAGAGTCCTCAGAATTCAGCGTATATTGCGGGACAGACAGGATCCTTTAGCTCAGCGCGACAGTGTGCTCATAGAGAGATATCGATTTTCCCGTGAGGGTATTATTCACTTAACCAACTTGTTGACGAGGGGGTGCAGGACCACCACCTGTCTTTTTTTGCTCTGCCCTTTTCTTGGTTGCTGTTATAAACAAACAGATTATTCCAGGGTCTCTTTCCAAGAGACTAAAAGCAATATAAGTGATAAATATTACCATTCTGTAGAATATTCTTATATTTCACTTTTACCTGTTCCCATGTTCTAGTGGGTCCTGTCGTGGCTCTAATGTGAAAGGGGATAAAATATAACATATTATAATATAATATAATGTAATATAATATTGGATAATATAGTGTAATATAATAAATCTACCCTACCGCCTACTGGTGTTGGTCAGAGGGGCCGATGGCGCGATATGGCAGCCTGGCTTCTGTCAGTCTGCCCCAGGGCAGCTGTGGCTACAACTGTAGCTGCCTCCACCAGTGTGTGAATGTGAGAGTGACTGAATAGTGGCATTGTAAAGCACTTTGGGTGCCTTGAAAAGCGCTATATCAATCCACTCCATTATTATTGTTATTATTAAATTACTTACGAGTTTAATTTGTCAGCAACTTTCTGCCAGCCCTCTCTCCTTGCTTTTGCAGCCTTTGCAGTGTTCCCTTGCGTTCTGATTAAACTCTGAAACTCCTGAAATCCCTCACTCAAGAGTTCTTGCTCTGCTGCCGAAAAATACCGAGCCGAGCGCGCTCCGTCGACATTTTCGCCGACCAATCAGAGGGTTCTACCATCGATGCGTAGCCCCTTTTACGACACCCAGTGATGTCACATTACTGCGTCCAGCTGTACTAAACGTCAACAGCAGGTGTGTTCGGGGAACCGGATTAGCGCGCTCACGGTTAGCGCGATGGTTTGGTCTTGGATGTGTCATTTGATCTTGGATGTAGTAAGCGACGTACGAAGCACAGGGCCCTGCTCTAGTTTCTGTGGATAAATCTGATAAACATGGTTGAGCCTTAGCCCCATGTTTCATTTCTGAAAACTGGCAGGTTTACCTGAAACAGGGTAAACAGCCCTGTGATGATTCTCTCTGAATTATTCTTTGACACGTCGTCCCCTGAGCTGCTTTGGAAGCTCACACTGTAATGTGATGTGTAATCACATGAGTGATTGAAGCTGTGCAGAGTTATGAAGGCCTGAATATATTTGCCAGCAGCATGTCCCAGCATTCATTTACTTAAAAATATTTGTAGCATAAAGCTGCTGAAAGTCATTAAGTCTTCTTGTTTTATTAATGTGTCCTGCTGAGTCAGCGCGCAGACACCAGTCTCTGTTTGCTGACACATCAGTGTCGTATCAGGTTACTTTGCTCTTTCCTCCTGTTCCTCTTTTTTACGCCACCATGTCCAGCATGGAGGTGTGGTGCTGCTTTCTGATTGGCTGGACTGTGGCTGGTCTGACGTGTGAAAGCCTCCTGCGGTAAAACACCCTTGTTTAACAGCTTTTTCAGAGACTCTGGAGCTCCCTGATTGTTTACCAGGAGATGAAAGCATGACCAGCTTTTAAATCAAACTTTATTCAGTCTTAAAACCTGCTCTGAAACAAACAGGAGGCCGTAACCTGCAGCCAGGTTTAACACTTAGAGTCCCCCGAGAGCAGCAGTGCCCAGCCTTCCACCTTTCTACCTTTAAAACCCGCCTTCCAAATGGCTGGTAGGCTTTTAGCTAGGCTTTAGCTTCAGCCAAGTGGAAGCTAAATTGTCTAGTCATTCATATGTAAATTAGGTTGTTATCTGGGAATTCTGGAGGGGAGTGGGGCTGTGTGAATGAGGGGGTGGGGGAGCTGCTAAAAGCCGTGAACTTTCCTTTTGTGTTCGTCTGATGCATTCTCAATCATCCAGGGAAATAAATCTCCAAAAGTCACCAACTTGGAGTGTTTCAGTTTGCCGTCTTAGGGAGAAATCAACACACATGGGTGTTTGTCCTTTGTTGCTGAGATTTATTGATGAAAACAGTACAAAAAACCAACCATTTGTACACATATTTACAAATAATAATAAAAAGTGAGTGAGTACATTTCAACATTGTCAGCAATCACTCACAATCCTGGCACTGCCATGGTATCTGTATTCTGCATTTACCACATGTGTATCTGTTGCAGCGAACACATCGCTCAGTGGCATGATTGTTCTTGCATTTGTGTTTGAC
The DNA here is from genome assembly GCF_041146795.1 of Maylandia zebra. Taxonomy (NCBI): domain Eukaryota; kingdom Metazoa; phylum Chordata; class Actinopteri; order Cichliformes; family Cichlidae; genus Maylandia; species Maylandia zebra. The sequence goes on along the minus strand of NC_135184.1, from coordinate 1,692,307 downwards.
CTGACACATGGCTCTTTTTCCAGGGCTAGGTGTGGAGGGTTGTGTCCAAAGCAACTGTTCTTTTCTTGCGTTCTTCGCAGCTACATGAGAGTGAGCCAACTCTCTTGCAAGCTCCACCAGGAAGTCCACCCGTCTTTCCTTCGTCCCGGTGCATGCTTGATACAGCACATGTGCATTCAGTGCTGCCATGTCAATCATGTTATAAAACACGGCGACTGGCCAGCGCCGTGTTCCTCTGCGGACAGTGTACTCCCGAACCATCTGGTCCATCACATCCACGCCACACTTTGTTTTGTTGTAAAGGGTGACAGTGTTTGGCTTCCTTTTGGTGGTGTTATCAGTCTGAACCACGCCGTGCATGCTGCTAAGAATATAGACTGTCTTCTTCCGTTTGGCCGCATACGCCGTCAGCGTGGCAGCAGAGGTTGAAAACACCTAAGAAATAAGATAAATTGTTATTTCCATAGCACTTTTACACACAATGAAACACATAAACATAGAACCACAAAAGACCTGCAACATACCTGAGTGGTGAATTCATTGCGATCTGTCTGTCTAGTGGATTGAGGAATTTCCCTGCGAATCTTGTTGACTGTGCCGAGGATGGTGGTTTTCCGTCCAAGAAGTTTTTGCGCAAGTGAAAGCGATGTGAAAAAATTGTCCGTGGTAACATTTCTGCCCTTGTCTAGGAATGGTTCCATCAGCCTCATCACTACATCTTCAGACAGTCTCTCCTCACTGGGACGATTGGGGTCCTTGCCAAGATATGGGAGGACATTGCAAATGTACTTGGATTTTAGGTCGCAGGCCACCCAAAACTTGATCCCAAACTTGTCCGGCTTACTTGCAATATACTGCAGGAAACAGCACTGAGTCTTTGATGGGAAAAGCTGTTCATCAACGGTGATATGTAGACCAGGGTTGTAGCACGTGATGCAGTTGGTGACAAATGATCCCCACACACTGGAAATTGCAGCAAACTTGTCAGTCTTTGCTCGATCACTGCGGGTGGACTTGTCATCAAAGCGTAGGTGTTGCATGATGTCTTGGAAGCGGTTTCGTGCCATAGTTCCAATTATCTGTGGGTTTCCCAGGTTTGCTGACCAGCAGTCACGTAGAGATGGAACCCTGTTAACTCCCCGCAAGATCACAATTGCAATAAATGCCATTAGTTCAGGGAGGTCCATGAACCAATGAACATGCTCCGTTTCCTGTGCATGTTGAATAGTCCATTCTTGAATGCTATGAAGCATGTCAAGAGTGATGAAACACAGGAAGCTCTGAAGGCGACTTGAGATACTTTTCCTGGCCTCAGCCGTTGGCTCTCCATCTGCAGCGTACGCTTCTATTGGGGTGAAAGGGAGACAGGTCCCCACCTGTTCTTCACGCCACACTGTGCCATCTTTCGCTGTCTCAGTCCCCAAACAAGCTCTCTTTTTAGGTGCAGAAGCAGTCTCCTCATCTGCAGTGAGAACAAATTCAAATTGTGAGCAATGGGAAGGTCAAACGAAATCACAAATGCATGCATAGATACTAATTATAATTCCAGTATCTCCTCATCTGTATCAGAATAATGTCTGAAATATCTTACTTACTACATCCACTTACTTGTTTGAAATGAAATAGGAAATGATATGAAATGAAATGTCTTCCTAAATAAAAAGATACAACTAGAGTTAGGGTTACTAGCTAACCCTAATCCTGCTCTGCTTTTTTAGTATTTCTCACTTACTTGTTTGAAATGAAATAGGAAATAATATGAAATGAAACCTAACCTGAAGACTGATCAGACAGCTCCGAGTCCGAATCCGGCTGAAGTTCTAGGTCTTCTCCATCCGAGTCACAAGGGTTGACTTTGCTCAGGATCATTTCCAAGGCCTGCTGCATTTTCTTTCCTTGGAGAGGAGGTTCGTACACCACAGAATTCTTCAGGGCAATGAAGGATTAGGCTAAATGCAGTGAGATTGTATCCACCTCAACACAAAAGGAAGTCCCCCCCCCACACACACGCACACACACGCACACACAAAGAGGCAGTTGGCAGTTACACATCAGCAATCATTCACACACACCCACTCCCCTCCAGAATTCTCAGGTAACGACCTAATTTACATATGAATTGATGCTAAAGACTAGTGATGGTCCGCTTGAAGCTGAAGCTCCGGTGCGTGTGTCAAAAAAATCAACACACTGCTTCAGAAGCACTGTGTCGAAGCTTGATTCGTTTGGCCAGAGTCACGTGATCAGTGACGTCCGAAGCTTCAGTTAGAGCCTAACTGCTTCGGTGTCTGATTCAATGGTTTAAAAGGAAATGAATCATTCGCGGGATTTGTGGAGCGTTTTGATGGTGACAGCGAACCACTGATCATTCCACTGAGAGATTTGGAGCCAGCGAGGAATAAAGGAGGTTCTGTTGTGTTCTGTCGGGTGGGTTTTCCAGCTTTGTGTTCTGGCCGTTTGCTTTTGTTTTGTGCGTGTTTATTATATCTGAAAACGGGAAAATGGTAAAATGTCAAAAATCTGCTTCCATAATATAAATATCATTAAATAACTTTAGAAAGACTTCCACTTGACTCTTTACATGTAATGTTGTAAAACTATATATTTTATTGTTTAATTAATCTGAAAATGTTAGTCTGCCAAATGTGCAGCAATTGAATTTATCTATTCTCTTTAGCTGATAGTTTGTGGGGCCCAGGTAGACTGTATACCTGCATCTCTACCAGTTTCTCTGCACTCCAGCCTCCTCTGTGCCATGTGAAGGGATTTTCCTTAAGGCAGGAGAAATTATCGCCACGAAAAGGAACAGTTTCGGCCATCGCACAGTGGAACAAATTTTCTTCTTAAATACAAATGAAAAAGGGTTACCTTAAATGCATCATGTTTTTCATTTGCAAGTTCATAAGCATTTTCCCTTTCCATTTCACAATCAATTCTACCCCCAGGTCAAAAATATGTCTTGGAAAATTTCCCTAATATAATATTATTTATAAATACACCTGTCTAGCGATTAACTGCATAAGTGCATGGAGGCAGGACCTCACAGCAGAAGCCTACTCCATAATGTGTTGTACATTATCATATGTATATTATATGTAATGTGGTATTTTTCAATTATTGTATTTACCAACATCAAGAAGTCACAAGAAAAGAAAGACCACACCATGATGCATGTTTAAACAAGGAAAGCTTACTGGTCAAAATTATTTATTAACCAAATAAACCACATTTTTAACCACCAAAGAATACACGTTCAACGCAACACAACGGCGGCCCAATATCAGACAGAACTCCGCTCTGTAGTGGGCAATCTTAATGAAGCAGTTGGTTTTATTTTGTGGATTCAAGCGGCTCTTCATATTTTTGGCCACCAGATGTCACCAGAGAGGACGGTGTTGAAAAGCTTCGAGTAATGAACCGTTTTTCAATACAAGCTTCAGAAAGCTTCATTTGGCCATCACTACTAAAGACGAGCCAAGTTCGCTTCCATTTGGCTGACAGAGGGTTAGAAAAGTCTGGGGCTCTACTTAGAGCCCCCGAGAGCAGCCAGTTGGCTTTTCTACCTTTAAAACCTACCTTTAAATCGCCCTGCATCGTCACAAGAGTTTGGACTTTTGCTCGTCAACATTTCAGCTAGTCTGTTTGATTTCATGAAATGAAGTCTTCGTCCTCTTCCTGCTGCAGGGCGAGTTGGATTTATTAAAGCACACAGCGCCTCTGTGTGAGCGCGCACATCACTGACACCGACGTTTAAACCTGCTCCCATTCAACGGCACCGCCTGCAGAATATTCAGGTGAAATGTCAGAATAATAAAATGCTTTATTTCCAATATTACTGTAGTTATTTTTGGGAGCGCTCAGGTTTAGAGTCCTGTAAAGGATCTGAACTCACCGATGACGGAAAGTCGCAGTCACACTTCATGTGCAGCTCTTATCTGGTTTTACTTTACCTTCATTAACCTTTGAACCAAAAACTCAGGACCGAAAAGAACGAGAAAACAAAAAAAAGATCTCTCTCACACACATACACAGAGAGACTTGAGACTGCTAGAAAAACATTTCAAATCCACAAAACATATAAAATAACTTAAAAAAATATTCAAGGCTGCAGGATAACAGAAATATACAAATATAAGCTCTTATTGTGAAGTGTAAGTGGAACTTCCGTCTCCTGCTGTTGACGCAGCCGCAGTGCGCTGCAGGGACTAAAATCCGGCGGCTGCTGCCTGTTTTCGGCTGTTTTCGGGCTCTTCCGGTCAGCATGGCGCACCTGCGGCTCCTCCGCGCGGCGGTAACGGAGCGGCTCGCGGCGGCGGCGGAGGAGATCCTCGTGCTGGTGGAGAGAGTGATGGTGGAGCGCGAGGACGAGCTCATCCGCCTGTACGCACCTACGAAGCCCGCGACTGTCGGCGGGGACGCGCACACAGGTCCGGTCCAACGTGAGCGAGCTTCTGGTTCTGTTGTTTATTTTTCACAATAAAAGCTTCAGCGGAACGAAAACTGACAGACCCGCTAACGTCAAACTTCCTCACCTGGTTCCGCCCCCTGACGTCACAGGTTTGAGCTCCTCTGAGGGTGAAGGAAACACGCTGAATAAACTCTTTCATTAATCGGGTGATGTTTGACTCGAGCCGGCTCCAAGCTCTTTGAACAAATAAACAAACGTTCTGTTATTTCTGCTTTGGTTCGTTATCAGGGCTAGTTTTAGCCCCTCCCCCCCAGCATCAGTGAGCAGATCAACACAGGCTGACCTGATGGATTATAATAAATGAGTGTTTAATGTGCGAGGCTTTCACACTCTGAGTATAAAAACGAATAAAGACAAACGCAGGTGTTCTGATTTAATCATCGTAAAAGGATTGTAAAGTTGCTTTCAGACAACAGTCAAAGTTTCTCACTGAGGCTCTTCAGGTAGACTTCAGACCCTCCCACCTGCACTGAGGGGTCCTCCAGAGATCTGATTGGTCAGCAGGCAGGGAGACCTGTCCTGGGCTCGTCTATGGGGAGATGAATGGGTTAGCTAGCGTGGTTAAGTCGCCATGGCAACCTACACTGATCACACCCGGTGGCGAGCAGGTTATCTTCAGTGTCAGCTTAAAACTGTCACGTTCTTCCTGATTCTTTTATTCACGGCAGGGGTCTCGACCTCCAGTCCTCGAGGGCCTGAGACGTTTCCATGTGTCCCTGCTGCAGCACACCTGAATGCAACTAGTAGGTCATTAACAAGAGTACAGAACTTGACTGCATGCTGAAGTGGCGACCCCTAACCCCACTCAAGTAAATGCAAGAAAATTCAAGTGTTTGGAAAAATGTCCTTCTGACAAAACATTTATTGCACCATGTTCATTCACTAATGAGCTGCTCGTCGATTTGTTTTCTGCAGTTTGTGGTTCTGTTTGTTTTCTTTAAGCTCAAGAATCTTTTTAATGTTTCAAATATTCTCCAGAAATTAAAAAAAACACGCTCTCGTCCTCTGCAGACACTCAGCACCTCCAGGAGTCTGAGCCGCCGACCATCAAGCAGGAGCAGCAGGAGCAGCAGGAGGAGGTGTGGGTCGCTCCTCAGGCAGCAGAGGAGGATGTTAAACCATTCAAGCATGAGCTGCCTGAGGAGGAGGAGGCTCAGATGGTGGAGATAATGAAAGACGAAGCCCAGCCGAGCACTTCCTGTGAGGAGCCCGTTGCTCCTCCTCCGCATGGTGCTCCTGCTGTTGGTGAAGGCGGTGGAGGAGGTGGGACTTCCTGCAGCTGTAAAGTTTGCGGGATGAAGTTCAGCTACCGGGGCTCTCTGCTGAACCACGCCGAGACTCACGCCGCCACCGAGTGCTGCCTCTGCAGCGTGTGCGGCGAGCCGCAGGCTGACCGGCAACGCCTGCTGGAGCACCTACGGACACACCTGAAGAGCCACGTCTGCAAGTTATGTGGGAAAAGCTTCCAGCGGCGGGTGGAGCTGAAGGTGCACACACGCAGCCACACGGGCGAGAAGCCTTTCAGCTGCCGGCTGTGCGGGAAGCGATTCACCCGCAAGAACAACATGGAGATTCACATGAGGACGCACACTGGCGAGAAGCCGTACCACTGCACCATCTGTGGGAAGGGCTTCAACATCACCTCCTCCATGATCCGCCACGCCCGCACGCACACCGGGGAGAAACCCTACAGCTGCCGCATGTGTGGGAGGGGCTTCACGGCCAGCTCGGACATGAAGATCCACATGAGGACGCACACGGGCGAGAAGCCCTACACCTGCCCCGTGTGCGGGAGGGGCTTCGCTCTCAGCACGCCACTTAAACACCATATGAAGCACCACACGGAGGAGCGGCCGTACTGCTGCAGCCACTGCAACCGCTGCTTCAGCGACGTGTACACGCTGCGGCGCCACATGAAAAACCACGGTGAGAGTGCGGCGTCCTGACGGGTGGCGAGGACTGTGGGCGGAAATCACACTTCCTGTTTTTACCACAGATTGGGTGGTGCCACTCCGTGAATCAGGACTTTTTTTTTTCCTTTTATAATCTGGATTATTTATCAGGCGCTGCGGGGTCGACCGCCATTCGCTGTCAGTTACGGACCAATGAGAGCCCAAAAGTGGAACGAGGTCACGTGGGCTCGAGGACGCCGCAGACGCCACGGCCGTGACTTATTTCCTGTTAAAGTTCTGGAGGCCGCATTCACACCTGGTGCACTTTTAAACCTCCACGCAGTCTCACGATGATAAAAACCTGCGTGGTGTCTGCAGACCGCGGCTCACGGTTCACCTGCAGAAACACTTCTTCACGCCCTCTGGATCAGTGAGGCCCAGACTGTGTGTCATGGCCCTCTGGTGGGCCCTGAAGGTACTGCAGGCCGGACTGAGAGCTCATGCGCAATAAAAATCTCAGCTCAAAAGAGTTTAAAATCTTTAACATTCACACTTTCTAAACCTTTAGACAAGAAGAAGATTCAGTTTTGTACTCCTGTTAATTCTGACAGGATTTGGTTGATGACATCAGATTTTTCCATGAAAGTTTTCTTTTGAATGCCAGAAGAACTTTTTGACTCAGGTTTTACATTTTAGCTTAAAAATTCCTTTAAAATTTACACTGAAAGAATGAAACATCCACGGGACGTAAACAAGTTCCTCGCTGCTGTTCCTAAGTGATCGTTTTAAACATTTCTCAAAAGACAAGATTCAAAAACAGCACAGACACACAGGTCACGTGTCAGTTTCCTCTCATTTTAGTTTTTATTAAAGGCGATGCAGAAGTTTGAGACCCAATAAAATTTTCTTTTCATGTGATTTGCTTTGATCTGTGTTCAAAGGGAACCAGAGTAAATATGGTGTCAGTCTGATCAGAACTGATATTAATATTTTGTTTTATTTAAATGTTGGGATTTTGTGTGAAATATAAAAAAATGAATGCAGTGACCTCTGACCTTTTCAACAAATAAGACATCACTTTGTATATTTTATATTCAGGAATCTTTTGATGCACAAAAAAGGTTTAAATAAAGTTGATACAGGAGCTTTCACACAGCAGCAGCCCAGATGTTTTCAGGTGTCGCTTGATGAGTTCACCTGCTCGGCCCTCCGTGTTCGGTTTCATGACCTCAGGACGTCGGCGGTTAACTTTTGCGTGGTTGGTCTGGATGACGAGAGTTGGCAACAGAAAACACGTCAAACATTCGGTGTGCGCAAGGACTCAAACACTCTGTTTAGGAGGAAAAGCCCACGGATGGAAACATGCGTGTAGTTATTCCCTCTTTAGTTTCCGGAGTTTTCCAGAGTTTTCCAATTTTCAGTCTTATAAAAACAAAAGTAAAAGCTAACCCTGCAGTTCCTCTAACGTCCACTGGAGGCTCCATGTTAAAATGTTTACAGTTAACACCTGTACAGGGGGAGGATGTTCTTACAGCTCACCTGTTTACATTTATTAAGGCTTAAGGTTTGCATTATTAGAGGCGTGGCCTCTTTGACCAGCAGGTGGATGGTGACAGAGGTGGGTGGAGCCGCTAGCTGTCTGCTGGGCTTCACTTAAGCTAACCCGACCCCTGGACCGTCTTTGTGGGTTGGGACCCGATCCTCCAAATGTGTCTCCGTCATGCCTCCAGGAAACCAGCATGGCAGCCGTTGTAACACTAGCGCTAAGGCTCTGTGGCGTTTACGTCCATCTTTGTGTTACAGTCTGCTGAGAAAACAGGAGCACACGCGAACAAACTGTAGGAATTTATTTATTATTCAAATGTTACGTTTGGATTTACAGGCACGTGGGCACAAACAAGAACAAACACTCGGGTGGTTCAGGTCCTCACAGGGCTGCAGACGTGCGGCCCTGCACGCCGCGCAGCTCGCACATCACTGTCTGAGGCGACGTGGGGGGCGGTGCAAAACGAATAAGCGGTTCATTATAACTTAAAATACTGTTTATACATCACGTGAGCTGCACCACCTGCAGAGCGGCCGAATGGATGGAGGAGGGAAATAAAAACAGACAAAAGCCTCCCCAGCACTGGTCAGGGGAGGGGGTTTCAAAATAAAAGCACAATAGTCTAGTGGCATTTTAAATTCTGTTTGGGACCTGATTTTTAAACAACAAAAAGAAAAACCTGCTTCAGTACCGACACGAGGACAAAATGAAAGCATGGACGCCCTCGCAGGAACTTTAATATTAAGGCACAAAAACACTAATCAAAAGCTACTTTAGCCACATGTGACTTGTTAACTCCATTCAGTGAAATGACTGGTGAGGCAGGCCACGCCCACTCAAAAAACAACCTGATTGGTGAGAGGGTGAAAACAAACACGAGAATCAAAACACAAACGTAATGGTGTCGCTATGAGGCAGCAACACTGAGCCTTGTATACAAGCAAGCATAATAATAATAATAATAATAACTAGGCACATGTGATGAGATATTCATATTTATAGATATTTATAGATATTTATGCTGGAGGTTCCCGTTGATTGATTGTGATGGAGGCTGTTTGCAGGGTGGAGAAAATCAGCCCGTCCTGAATCATCAGATATTTACACACGACAAAAGTTCCTCACTCTGTGTCAGAATAATAAAAAAAAACATTCACACAAAAATAGAACATTTGAAATAATTATTATTAGCACCAGTGTATCAGATAAAACTCTCGCTACGCAAAATGTACAAAGTTGCATAGTGTTGGATCGAGCCTGGAGCGAAGCGTTAACGCGTGACAGTCCAGACGGGAGCGTTGAAGCGTGGAGAGCGCGCCGAAGACGAAGCAGGAAAAGCCCCGAAAACACAAAACTGAAAAGACTTCCTGCCAAACACCTGCGACAGCTTATCGACACCGAGGAGCAGCAATGCTCGCGTCGCTCTCCCAGATCGTCTTGCGACAGGAAATCGTCAAGAACATCGAAATAACATCGAGATTTCATCTCATTGCAAGAAAGAAATCAGCGTTTTAGAGCCATTCTGGGTAAAAACGCTCACTCGGCATTTTATCTTTTTAACAACATCCTGAATCTCACATCTCTCACAGTCATGACGGCGCTTTCATTTTACCTTCGTAACTCGAGAGAATCTCCCAGGTTTACATCTTCAGGCTCAATATTCCAAGTTTTACATTTTTAATTTTTTGCAAGCTTGACGAGAAATCTTGATATCATCGCGATGCGTCGTCTAGAAACGAGTTTAGTTTTGAAATGTTTTTGGATTTCTGCGGTTCGTCGCGGAGCGGCCGAGTTTGCATCTTTAACCTGTTTGGAGGAGAAAACACTGTCGGAGGAGGTGCAGGATGAGGAGGTCTCCTGCTGTTTGCATGGGCACGTAGCTTCAGAGGAAAAGCGAGGGTTCCTTCACTGTGTTTGCCGGTTAGAGGAGGCAGTGGCGTTCAGTGAGCGGACGCTGCGAAAGCGCCCCTGGGCACGATGGGAAATGGCTGGTGGGACACAGAAAACAGAAATGCGGGCAGAGCTTCCTGCGTTGCTCAAACTTCCTGCTGTGGAGCAGACGGCTGCAGTCACGTCGGGTTTGTGGTTCTGGTTCCTCCGCACGGCTTCTCGACGCCGTTTAGTTCGTTCGAGCGTAACCACGCCCCTGCGTCTCGGGAAAAAAAAAATCAGCTGCTTCTCGGCGGCTGAAAACGTGATCATGGTTTCACACGTCGGCTTCTGTCTCGTCAAAGAAAAAAAAATCTGAAACAAAAAGTGTTTTTGGTAAAAGGCGGCGTGCTCGCCGGAGTGTTAGATGTGAGTGTGGGGCAAGGGGCGGGGCTAGAGGAAGAGAAGGGCGGGGTTAGGGTTAAGGATTCTCCAGGGACTGCGTGTTGAAGCAGCCTTCGGGTAATGTGTTCTTGATGTCGTTGAGGTTGGCGATGTCGGCGCGGATCTCGCGGATCTGCCGGTCATAGTCGTTGATCATCGCCTCCTGAGTCTGCGCCACGTTGTTCAGCTCCTTAAGCTTCTTCTCCAGGTCGCTTTTGTCCATCTCGCCCTTGGCCTTCTTCAGCGACTCGTCGATCTCATTCAGTTTGCTCAGGTCGATCTTATCGATGTTTCCTGCACACGAAACAAAACCACAGTTAGTTTCCCCGTCAATCGCTCAGTTCTTTAATTAAAAAGGCAGCGTTATGGTTTCTCCCGAAGAAACGAGTCATTCTCAGAAGTTCAGGTGCTGCAGCTCGACTGGTGTTCTTACCGAGCTGGTTCATCAGGTCCGTGATGACCTTCAGGACCGTCTTCACTGTACTCTTTGCTTTGCGGGCGTTATCCTCGGCGTCCTTTGCACTGTTTGAAGCCTGAGGACAGGAACACGGATGTTAAACTTTTTATAATGTCCGGAGAAAGAGTCTGAGAGTTCAGTGACGAGCGAGTCGTACCATCCCCGCCATCATCATGTCCTGGTCGGCCTGGGCCTTCTTCTCCTCGAGCTCCTTCTCTGCGTCGGTCAGCTGTGCCATCAAGTCGTTGACCTCGTTGTCGAGATTGGTGGTGTCCTGGAAGGCTTTTTCCGCCTCCTCTTTGGTCTTGGCGGAGCCCTGCGAGGACACGAGTTTAATCACAGTGAGAGGAGAGAAACCGGCGAGCTGACACAGGCCAATGACGAGCCGCCGCTTTACCTTCTGCACATTACTGGCTATCCTCTCGGCGTCCTCCGCCTTGCTCTTTGCCTCTCGAGCATCGACGGCAGCGTTGCCCAGCGCCTCCTCCGCCTGCCTGGTCTTCTCGTTGGCGGCCATGATAGTGGCGTTGATGATGGGGATCTTCTTCAAGGCTTCCTCTGCGGCGGTCTTGTTGTCGTTGACCCTCTTATCAAAATCTGCAGGAAGTCAGAGAGAAAAACCCCGCAGGTGGACGAGGATCAGAGTTACGTGACAAAAACGGCTTTATTTTAAATCTCCGTGCAGATTTTTACCATCTCACCCGGAGCCTGAAGCAGAAATGGTGCATTTCAGGAAAATGGAAAAGGGGACACATTACAAACTATTAGCACCTTCAAGAGGTTTTTTTGTTGTTAAAGTCAACTCAAAGCCTCGATGGACAGTTTTACAGGATTTTTTTATTAATTATCTTGTTTTGAACGGACCAATAACGCAGCACGGACAGAAACCGGTGAACGGCGGACACTCGGGTACCTCTGAGGTTGTCCAGGATGTCCTGAGCCTCCTTAAACGTCGCCTGGCCCTTCTTCGCCGCCTCCTCGGCCAGAGCTTTGGCGGCGTCGGCTCGAGCGAGCAGCTGATCGGCCGTCTGTTGCACAGGAAGAGGAAACAGTTTTGTGTGTTGCGTTTTTTTCTCCTGAGAAGCTCCCAGAGGCCCTGAACTCACCTGCTGTTCACTTTTGCCTTTATCCAGCAGTTTGCGCACTTCCTGCTCTTTGGGCTTCAGGTCTTCTCGGAGGTCGTTGTACTCCTTCTCCGTCTTATCGATCAGCTTGTCGACGTCCGCCGCCTCCTTCTTGATCTTATTGGCATCCTCCTGAAAACAGAAACGTGAGTTACGACACTTTTCCTCCGCTGTTTCACATTAAACTGCGGCGTCCATCTCTCACCTCCAGGGCCTTGGTGTCGATCTGCGGGAGGCTGGTCAGGTTAGCGAAGAGCTTCAAAGCTTTGTTTCCGGCCTCCTCGGCCTCGGTCTGAACCTTGGTGGCCTGTTTCTCCAGGCTCTTGGCCAGTTCCTTCGCCTCGTTGTACCTGGACAGGACACAAAACACAGACGATCAGGAAGTCTGCCCAACGACTCTTCCTCTTCCATCTTTGAAGGAAATGTCTGACAACAAAAATCACTCTGGATCTGAAGCCAGCTGTGAGACCAAAGAACGAGCTGTACGTTTCTGTCCTTTCCAAAACGATCTGATGAACAGCTTGCTGGATGCACGAGAGCCCGTGTGGACGAGCTGCAGAGCATCAAATAACATTAAAAGAATCCCAAAAACTTCAGTATTAATTCCAGCGATTGGCATTATTATGGTATTATAAAGGGATGAAAAATGACTTTAAGAAGCAAAGTAACGACAAAAGGAAAATGACTGAAGGGGCGGAGCTCTAGACTAACGGGTCGCCACGGTTGCACTGGTGCCGCACCAGCAGAAAAGTTAGGCGCACCCAAGTTTTTCAACCGCATTGCTGAACACCGCAGTGTTATAATAAGAGAATGAATAATACAGAAAACAGATTTGAGATGAGAAACTGTTCTTGGAGTACACACACACACGCACACGCACACACACACACACAGCGTGTGTGAGTTTTATTGTGGTGGAAGCAAAACAGCGACGCTCAGAGGGAATTCATGACGATGTTTATCAAATGTGGAGCGTAGTTTGATCTTCTTTTGCTGCTGGTTCAGTGAATTTTGGTTGGCGAGAGACAAAACCTGCAGCTCAGAATCAACACAAAAAAGACGTAAACACAGCGCGGACCCGACGCATCAGCGATAACGTGCGTCTGTTGTTGACCACACGGAGACTTTCAGAGTTGCAGACACTTTTTCTTTTTTTACTCAAACAGTTGGTCGATGCGGTGCGACCTAAGATTTTTTTAGTTGCACCATTGAAAAATTTGGTCACATTTGCACTCCAGAGCCCTGGGGGGAGACAAACTGGCCAACAAAATGGGATGCAAAGAAACCACCAAGGAGTTCAGAAAGTTACTATAAAAATAGTTAAAAATGAAAAAAAAAAAAATTCCTCACAGCTATAATGACCAGGAGACACAATATGACCACAAAGAGATGCAAAATGACCACAGAGCCGCGTATAATCACTACAAAGGTCCCAAGAATGAGTCGAAATAAAGCAAATTAACCACAAGAACAAGAAAAAAATAGAGACTCAAAAAAAGGGATGGAATAACTGAACAGATGTGACCGAAGATTCAAAAAACCACAACGTGGACAAAACCGAAGCAGGAAGGATGAAAAACAAATGAAGGGGAGACAAAACCTCCAAAAAACCTCCACAGGGCCAAACCGAGGAGGATTTCTCACACAAAGCAACAAAAACCTCACAAATCAAAAACAAAAAGGCAAAAACCACCTGTAACCATGACGGCAGGGAAAAACTAACTAAAGTGAGGTTTCGTCAGGCGGTGGGACGTACTTCGTGTTGAGCTCCTCGATCTCCTCGCTCGTTTTCCTCTCTTTCTCCAGAGTCTTCTGCAGCAGGTTGTATGCTTTGTTGGACGTATCGTTGGCGTCTTTGGCGATCCTCTCAATCTGGTCAGCGTCCATCTTGTGTCTGCAGGGAGAAAAGTCCAAACGGTTTGTGTCTTTGACGAGTATTCAGGTTAAGGTCAGGCCGTCAGCGCGTGTTGATGACACGTGTCGTGGGGTCTTACTTGTCGGCGAGCTTCCGCGCCTCCTCGGCCAGCAGCGTCAGGTTGTTGGGCGCTCCGGTGCCGCCGGGCGGTTTGATGTCCTGTCGATGACATCAGTCGTGTTTTATAAAAAACCCCAAATGCCTTAGAGCTCGGTTAGTCGCCATGGAAACAGCACCCTCACTCACCACTTTGCTGATGGCGTCCTTGGCTTTGTCCAGCTCCTGGCGGGCGCGGTCGATCAGGTTCTCGGCGTCGCGTACTCGGCCCCGGGCGAGGTCGGCCTGAGTGCCGGTGTCGTCCACTGTGTTTCGGATGCTCTTCAGACGGTTCCACTGAGTGGTCAGAGTGTTGTTGATGCCGTTTAGGCGGTCCAGCAGGCCTTGGTCCGCTTCTGCGGGGTCAAAGGTCACAGACATTCAGTCTGGCTTTCTGCTCAGCAACAGGAAATAAACTGCAAACGTCAGATCTCAGTTCAGGTCTCACCTTTGCTGGCCTTGGCCTCCTCCAGCAGGTCCATGATGGCCCTCTCTGCCTCCTTCAGACGATCCTCGAAGGCCTGATCGCTGACGGTGTCCTGACCCGAGCCGAGGTTATCGATCAGCGTCTGCAGTTCGTGAAGCTTCTGCCTCTGCTGGTTCACCTGGACGCGCAGACAGAAACGTTAGCTCCTCTGTGCGAGGAGAGCGAAGGCGTTGCCTCGGAGTCGGGCTCACCTTGTCTCTGACCAGACTGTAGCAGGAAGGACACTGCTGGCAGCCCGGCACCGAGCGGTTGTAGAAGTAATTCTCCTCACACATGTCGCACCGAGCTCCGACGAAGCCGGGCTGACACTCGCAGCGACCGTCCTCCTTACACTGACCCGACACGGAGCCCTCGGGGTCGCAATCGCAGGCTGCAGGAACAAAGACGAGGACGTCGGTCCATTAATAACAGCTCTCATACACACAGCACAGCTCGTCACCCTGAACGCTCAAAGGATTCTTAAAGTTACAGGACTCGGTTTTGCCTAACACACAGACTCGAACTCTGCCTGATGTGATGGAAGACGACGCGGCTCAGACCTGCAAACTGCAGGCTGAATAAAGTTGAACTTTACAGTTTGTTAGAGCAGAGAAGGTCTGAGTCTTCACTGAAGCAGGTGCTGCAGCGTCCAAGTGTGCAGGAATGCAAACTGGGATCCTGCCTTTCAGTCCCAGTTTACTCCACACTAACAGACGGCGCGCTGTGACATTACAAACTGCTGTGTTTACCTTAAACAGGTATCAGGGTTAAGGAAGTTCTCAGAGGATCTATTCTGGAGCCGTACAATATGATATCAAAAACAGCGTGTTGGCAGGTTGGATCTGTGCAGGTGCAGAAACTAGATTTAAACACTTCCTGGTGCACGGTGCACCTCGTGCACGCAGTTGATGCAAAGCCCTGAAAAGCTGATCATGGCTTCATGTTTCTGGTTCTAACAGACCTGAGCCGGTGCCTGCTGACCTCCGACCGGAGGAGATCCACCAGGATCTATTCTGGGTCCTGTTCTGTTCACGTAACGCTAAAACGTCACAGCGATGGACTCGCTGTGACATTATCGAGTTTCCTCACGTTTGCATCCAGACACGCTGAAGCCGAAGAAGTTGGTCTCGCAGCGCTCGCACCGAAGGCCGGTGACGCCCGGCTGACACTCGCACTGTCCCGTAACGATGTCACACTGGCCGTTGGTGGAGCCAATGGGATTGCAGTTGCACCTGTGGGGGGAAGTAGAAGAACATCATCTATGAGTAAACAACACAATGAAACACGTGCATGTTTGCGTTTTCCTGGAAGAATTGCTCAGAATCGACTAATCACAGGTTTCCAGTCAGCTGGAAATGAAAGAGAATTTAAAGTTTATCGCTGTAAGCGTGACTAAGACTGAGGTTTCGTGCCGTGTGCCCGTGAAGGCGCTCAGAACCGAAGCACAGCTACAGATGTGTGGGCGTGATGGACGCACCGCTCGCAGCCATTCCCGCTCCGCAGGTTGAAGAAGCCGGGCATGCAGGCGCTGCAGTCGCGTTCGGCCACGTTGGGGAGGCACTCGCACTGACCCGTGCCCTGAGAGCAGCTGGTCTGCTGGTTCCTGGTGCCGAGCGGCGAGCAGGCGCAGGCTGGGGACAAATCAGAGATCACACTGTTTCCTCGCTGCGCTCGCAATTCAAACATCACGGGAAGGATTTCGGTTTTGGACTCCTCTTACGTTTGCACTTGTCGGCAGGCTCGGGGGCCAGCGCGTTGCCATAGAAACCCTCTTTGCAGCGGTCGCAGAAGAAGCCGTCGGTGTTGTAGATGCATTTGAGGCACTCTCCGTTCTCGCGGTTGCAGTTTCCGACGGCGTTGGGGTCGATGTTGCCGCTGCACTTGCAGCTCCGACACGTTCGGACTACGCCGCCGTTCTGACCCAGAGGGTCGCCGAAGAATCCATCATCGCACAGCTCGCAGCGCTTACCTGCACACAGGTGAGGTCACGTGATTGGCACACGTAACAGTTAATCAAGGAAACCTATTTTTAATCACTTCATGAAACCTACAGGGCACCGGGGACACGCCCGACACCGGCACAGCATGGAAGAACAACACACCTCACACTGGACTAATGGCTACTCTGAAAGCTGAGGTACGAGGTACTGCTATGCAGTTTGGAAATAAAGAACAGTACAGTCTGGGAACCATTAGCTGACAGTTTAGCATCTGGTACCTGTAGTCCCAGTGGGGCAGTTGGTGCACACCACCTCTCTGGTTCTGGGAACGACAGCGCAGGTGGCTCCGGGCGGGCAGGGACATGGCTGACAGTCACCTGGCGTTCCCTGGGTGGCGTCGCCATAAAAACTGTCCTGGCAGCGCTCGCAGCTCAGACCGGCCGTGTTGTCCTGACAGTCGCACGCTCCTGGGTGGAGGACAGAAAAAGCAGCCGAGTATTAATGAACCCATCACTCAGCCCTCTGTGACGCGCTGACACCACCCTCACCTGTGTTGGTGTTGCAGGTCTCGCTGTGGCCGTTACAGTTGCACGGCTCGCAGGAGCTGAAGGGTCCGAGCTCCGGCTGGGCGCGGCGGTATCCAACCGTGCACTGCTCACAGTGCTGACCCTGGTAACCTTGAGGACACGTGCACTGCTCCACCCAGCGGGCCGGGACACCTGGTCCCCGCCTTGCTGTCACCAAGGAGACATCATCCAGGTAACCAGCACCTGGAGGGTGTGAGTGATTAGTGAACAATAGTAGACAATAAGAGTGTGTGTGTGTGTGTGTGTGTGTGTGTGTGTGTGCGTGCGTGCGTGCGTGCGTGCGTGCGTGCGTGCGTGCGTGTGCGTGTGTGCGTGTGCGTGTGTGCACGCTGCATACTCCTGTCGCTGTAGGTGCCGCGGATCTTGATGGCCGTCAGGTTGTGGAGAAGTTTGTAGAATTCGGCGTGGCTGATGGTCGGCCTCCAGGGGTAATCTGTGCTGTCGTGGAGCCTGAACCAAATTTAATCCAGACCAAAGACAAAAGCATTGAAAAGGAAAATCAGATTATCAAATAATCTACAGGGTTTAAATCAGCTGACATCATCAGCAGATTCTGAAACAAATCCTGAGAATCATACAAATATCACAGCTTCATCCAGATTATTTGCAAAACAAGGAGGACAAAACAGATTACCACCAAACCTCTAACTTAATCCAGATTAAGAGAGTATTAGTGGAGTTTAATAGTAATCACCCCGCGTTCACAATTCAACTAATCATTTTAAATTTTATGACCAAAATATTTTCAATTTAATCCAGATTAAATGACTATGAAGAAATTAACAGCAAATAATCTGTGTCAGCAAAACGTGTCAGGGACTGCAACCAGACAGTCCAGATTAAATCAATCTATGTGAACAGGTTGTAAATAAAAACTGCATGATTATGTTCAGATTATGAGTTTAATTTACACCCAAAACTCCAGATTAACGCTGAGAGCAAACGTACTGGTGCAGATTATCTGCTCCAGTTTGCTGGATTAAATACTGGTTTTCACTGGGAAAACAACACACGGCGCCTCACCTGAACACATATGTCTGCGTGTTCTCATTGGGGTAGGAGTTGCCCTGGGCGATGAGGGGGACGGCCACCCGCAGGTTCGCCCCCTCTAGCACCAGATCCTCGGCCGACAGACGGCTGTCCCGCCGGTCCACTCGGAAGTTCAGGGTCAGGTTCTGCCCATAACTCAAAACCTGGTTCCCCAAAAACTTCTCTGTGACACAGAAACGAGTCAGAGTCACCGACCAATCAGCAGCAGCGTCACACAGGGACAAAAACAAATCCATGTTTTGTTTCTTGCCTCTGAGGTGGGGCCTCCACCTGTGTGTGGACTCCTGGGTCTGCACCCAGAACGCCCACCAGATAATCCACAGACGACTTCTACAGAGTCAGAAACGACCAAACCGCCAAAATAGGCCACCCCCCTCCTCCTCTGCTGGTGTGTGTGTGTGTGTGTGTGTGTGTGTGTGTGTGTGTGTGTGTACCTGGTGCCACAAAGTAAATGGGGAAGTAGTCCTCTGAGATGAGGAAGATTTCCTGTCCGCTGGATGACCACTGCACCTGGCCCCTGGCTCCATCACGCTCCTGACCAGTCCACTGCTCATCATCTAACACACACACACACACACACACACACACACACACACACACACACACACACATATTAGCGCATGTACAGTGGAGTTAGAGTGGGGTCATCTCTGTCCTGAGTGGGGCTTGCAGGCAGTGTTACCTCTGCTAAAGTCAGATTTGATGGCGTGGACGCTGAAGCCGTCGGCGCTGTCGCACACGGACGAGTGCTGGAAGCAGAAGCATGGCGTGCAGCCCTGAGGGTTGTTCTCATCCAGGTTAAAGTAACCCAGCTTACACCTGAGGGGCACAAGCAGCAAGAACACACCTGTGACGTGCTGCTGCACGAACTGCACTTTCACTCGCTGCATGTTAACGGAACGTGTGTGGGCGGGGCTGTGGGCGGGCCCCGCCCTGTGTGGGCGGGACTGTGCGTCACCTGTCGCAGCTGAAGCCCTCCACGTTGTCTTTGCAGCGACACTGACCCGTGTTCACGTCACACTCCTGCGTGCTGCCTGAGGGCGAGCAAGAGCACTGCCTGATGGGGGAGAGAGAGAGTCAGACTCATCAGGTTTTTTGTTTGTTTGTTTTCTCTTTCTTTTGTTGTTGTTTATTTGTCTGTTTTGTTAGCTTGGAGAAAAAAGTGGCATAAGTTCTATCAATCTGTAACAACCATGATACTTCCTAATAAAAGATGTTTGAAACAGTTCAGTCAGCAGGGGGCGCTCACAGCTCAGTGGTCATTCTCCAGCAGCCAACAACACTTCAGCTCATGTAATCGTGACCCTTGACCTGACCCTGTTTCCTCCTGGGTCAAAGTTCATGTTCTTCTTCACTGAAACGGGGTTTAATACTCCTGACGTGGGAGAACGTCTCCTCTTTGGACGGTTCAGTTTGTCTCTGAGACGTCCGGCTTCTCTCTAACAAGCTGTGCAGCTGACAGCTCCGCTCAGCAGAGTCGTATCTGACCCACACAGGAACGCCACGGCTCCGTCACCTCCGGCTGGACTGCCGGAGCTCTGTGGACGCCCGGCTGCTGGACTTCAGAGAAAAAGCGTGTCAGCTCAGAGGACGGATCAGCTCGACCTCTCACCTGAAACCCAAAGGTGGCCGGGCTCTCTGTTACTGCCCCCCACATAAAACCAAACACAGGACAATTTAAATCTGTCTTCAGTCCTGATTTATGTCCAGTTTTCTTCTGCTCCGACTTTATTGTTCCAATTTTTTATACATGATTTCATTTTTTAAATGTTTCTCACGTGGGGCAGCTCGGTGTCGCGACCCTGAAGAGGATGAGTGGAAGAGCATGGACGGATTTTTCACATCATTGTGATTTCTGCTGTTTTTCAGTCGAGTCGTGCTGCTGATGTGTTTTCTGCTGTTTCTGGAGACCTGGAATGTAAATGCGCCTGAACTGGGAAACCTCCTGCTCTTTCAAACCTGCTGCAGAAGGAAACGTGACTTCCTGACCGGCTGACGTCAGTCACCAAACAAGCTGGAAAACCAGCGAGTGACAGAGATACTCAAAGTGTTTGCTGTGAGAGAGCCGTGCACCCAGCAGGAGGTCAACCTGAGCTGATGACCTCTGCCGGGCCACGCTCGCGTGTCTGAGCTCAGCTGATGTTTGGGGTTAGCGGCGTACCTGCAGCCGGCCTCCGTCAGGCTGTGGTGTCCCGGCTGGCAGCGGTCGCACTTCTCTCCGGTCACTCCGGGTTTACACGCACACATGCCGCGGTCATCACACTGAGGGGACACAGAGCCTGCGCACGCACACACACACACACACACACACACACACACACACACACACACACAAACACGTTAACCTCCAACCACATGCAAACAATCAGCTGCATTAATGAGCCGTCGCAGTGCAGAGCGGGTGGAGCAGCTGGCTCACATTAGGCGGTGGTTTCCTGCTGCGCTCCGTTAAAAACTGCTGAAAACCACAAAGTCCATGCCTGCGGTTTCACATGTTTTCACTCAAACATTTACAAAATCACCAAAACTGATCTTTAAACCTTTTCTGCAATTTGTGTTTCGATTCTCTGCAAACGACTCGACAGATTTCCTGAAAAATCACAACAGAGACGTCCGACAAACTGACACCAGAGAGAAAAACTGCTGCAAGGAGTCGACAGAATGTCAAGACGGGTGACAAAGAGCAAACAAGTGATTTCAACGTGCTGCAAAAACATCCAGAAGCATCACGAACACAAACATTTACCACATAAACACAAACAAAGGCCAAAAAAAGATCAAATAGAGAAAATAATCAGCAAACACTCGAAACAACGCGAGAACAAACGATCACACACACACACACACACACACACTCACACTCACACACACTCTCCAGTGTGCACCACTCACCGACGGGGTTGCAGAGGCAGGGCAGGCAGCGGCTGGCGCCCGGGTCTCTGTAGTAGTTGTCGAGGCAACGCTCGCAGTTGGGGCCGTCCGTGTTGTCGGCGCAGTTCCTGCAGTGGCCGCCGTGACCGGTGGCCCGGTACAGCTCGGCGTCGAAGAAACACTCGGCACTCTTCCCGCTACACTCGCAGGCTGAGAGATGGAGAGTTTCACAATAAAAGACCCGAAACAGGTAACAGTGAAAAAGTTGAAGATGCACCAAAATCTCTCGTGACGCAGTGAAATCATCGGTGACGGGGCAAACGTGCGGCGGCAGACTTACGCAGACACTCGTTGGGGCTGTCGGCCGTCGCTCTCCTCCAGGGCCGGTCGTTGAAGAACGGTTGGCACTCTTGGCAGTCGTCGCCGGCGGTGTTGTGTTTACAGTTACACACCAGCCGTCCTCCATCGTTCCTCGCGCACTCGCTGGCGTGGCCGTTACACTTACACCTGGAAGTAGAGAAGCACACCTGTCACACCTGGACCAGGTTGCTGCTAACGCTCACACACCGTCATTAAAGCTCAACTCTTTGTTCAGTTTACTGTCGTCATTGTTTTCGCTCCCGATGAGGTTTTTCCGCTCTGCAGCTCCGAGCAAAGGTTTTCTCAAACCTCCCGAGGGAGCGCAGCCACCCGCCTCAGCAGGACGGGACTTGCTCAGCAGCCACCTTTGGCTATGGTCTCAGGTGTCTCTTGGCAGCGAGCTGTT
Source organism: Maylandia zebra (assembly GCF_041146795.1). Classification (NCBI taxonomy): domain Eukaryota; kingdom Metazoa; phylum Chordata; class Actinopteri; order Cichliformes; family Cichlidae; genus Maylandia; species Maylandia zebra. Next base: position 1,670,816 of record NC_135184.1, on the reverse strand, counting down.
GGAAAAACTGACAGTGGGAAGGAAGAGAGGCCTGGGTTCGTGCTCCGAGCTGTTAAAGCTGCACCGCCTCGGGCTTACAGCACTGAGTCAGTGTGCAGCGGGTTTAATACTGTAAACGTGCAGACTTCAGCATGCAGCCTGAGCCCTTCTGGAGCTCACGGCACAGAACGAAGGAGCGATAAAGCAGCGCACAGATAAACAGTCAGCGCGACTCACGAGCAGCGCTGAGGAATGTGTCGGAGATACGCCGCCATCTAGTGACGCACAGAACCTCCGTGGGACAACACGTCCTTTATTCTCCTGCGGTGAGTGCGAAGGCTTCAGTGAGATGTCCCCACAATCACTCCTCAAGAGCAGAAGGAGGCAGTCTGTGGCCGTTAGCGGGACAGAGCCACACACTTTTGTGCAAAAGTCTCGAGTCCTTTCTTTATGTGCTGCTTCAAAGGAGCCAGACTTTACTGAGGTGCTCTCGAGTTCGGGATTTCTGAAGCTCTATCAAAGTTTTTCTTTGGACCACCGAGCAAAGAACCAGTTTTAAGCTCTTTGTTTCCATCGGCCCGTCGCAAAAACATCGTCTGCTCCCATTTCTTTAGTTCAAATGAAAAATGTTAGAGATAACAGTTTGACAACCAAGTATTTTTACACCAACGAGGTGATTCTCAGAGCTGAAAGCCTGGCTCACCTCGGCGCAGAGAAAGGACACCTGTACGCATCACTCCGCGAGGCTCCTGCCTACGATAGCCGTAATGCTCCGATTGATTGTAAGTGCGCCGTATTTTCCAAGAAACACGGTAATAACGACGGCCCGCTCGCATGCGCTACCAAAAATAGTGCTTTGTTGTGTATCTGAGGGACGAAAGCCAAACCAGTTCCACACCACTGAAGCTGCAGCATTTTTACAAACCAGTTCTGGTTCAATCGTGGCTCAAGAGTTGGGAGTTCGCCTTGTAATCGGAAGGTTGCCGGTTCGAGCCCCGGCTCCGACAGTCTCGGTCGTTGTGTCCTTGGGCAAGACACTTCACCCGTAGCCTACTGGTGGTGGTCAGAGGGCCCGGTGGCGCCAGTGTCCGGCAGCCTCGCCTCTGTCAGTGCGCCCCAGGGTGGCTGTGGCTAAATGTAGCTGCCGTTTCATTTCATTCATCCGTTTCATTCAACGATCTGCTTTCGCCCTTCTCATTCTCCGTCACCGCCATGTGCGTATGAAAACACTGCACATGCGTGTTTTACCCATATTCTATCGCCATATTTCATTTTCTTATCGTTGCCCAACATTATACCAGTATCACCGTGAACGGTTTGATATGGCCCAGCCCCAGCATGCACACTATAGAAGACCTGGACTGATCAGTGGAACCGTTCTGATGGGAAATCTGATAAATCTAGATTTGGTTCAGGGAGGAGGTCGGGACAGAGGTCCTTCTGTGCAACAAGGTGGAGGCTCCATCGTGGTTGGAGCAGATTTCAGCTGGTGGGATCAGCCTGACGGAGAAGAGCTCCGAACGATACGTAAAGAAAGCAGAGCTCACGCTGTGCTGAAGGAAGTCACACCAAAGATTCACTCACGAGCCCGTTAAACTCCGTTTTTGGATTAAAAGCTGTATTTTCACGTTTGCACACAATTCAATAAATCGCTGCGCCCGCTTCACAGCAAACTATAAAGATCATCGTCTCCGTGGCTGTGTCCTGGGTTTACACAGGATCAGAAACCTTCCTGGTTACACATAATTCACAAGACCTCAAAAACAGAAAGATTGTTGGAGGTTCAGTCGAACCCGAGCAGGCACGGAGGGAGAAGCATGAAAGAAATCCTGAACATCACACATGTTAAGCTGGATTTAAACCCTTTGCTCCCTCCCGGCCAAAACGTGAGCAAACGGGAAAAACTCCAGGTGATCTTCTGTCCAATGAGCAGCGAGCTGCTGCACGAGTTCAAGGAGTTCAAAGGAGCGTTCATGAGCTGTGTGTTTGCATGAATGAGTCACTGGCAGAATTGCACAATGAAAAGTGTTGATATAATAAAGTGCAGATAAATCTGCCCACAGAGCTGCCAGCTGAGCACGCTCAGGTAGATCCAGGTGAAGGTGCAGAAGGAAAATCTCCTCCTGGGACAAGTAAAGGTTAAATCCTCCAGGTGCTCGGCTCGGGAATCGCCCCTTTTCTTCCATCCGTCACGGCTGTCGGACCGCCTCATTCCGGTTTCCCTATAATCTGGCCCTGCCGGCTAGGAATTTCAGGAATGCTGGCGGTGTAAGGGAAATGTGCTCCACATTCAAACAGATTATGGCTGCAGAGTCGTGCTCCGTGCAACACTTGAGTAATGCCTATCGAAAACGAATTCTAGTGTGGATCCTGCGCTGGTCACAAGGAAGCGGACCACACAGTGACACGGCGGGACCTGACCGCAGAGCAGAGCTCCGCCAGAGGACTCGACTGAAAAACAGGACCTGCAGTGAATCTGAGGCTTTACCTTCCTCCCACCGCGAAGTCAGAGATGGCGTAGTAGTAGGACTTGAGGACCTTGGGGTCATTGAAGACCTCGTCTCCGAATGTGTTGAGCCGGTTCAGGGTCACTCTGATGTCGGTGGCCGTCACCCAGTCCTGCAACAGACACAACATGGATGCTGCGTTAGACACACGAGGGCAAACAGAGGAGCATCACCTGCCAACGGAGCATGCTCATACACCTGACCATGCTCTGATGTCCTGATTGGCTGGAAATAATTTATGTCTTTATGATCCAACTACTAAAGAAATATTTAAAACTATTTGGTTTTTCTCCCGTTTATCCAAACAGCTGGAACGATGTCACTGCTGGATGAGCCTCAGCATGTTTGTGCCGATTCTGCCCCAAGAGTGATTTAAGATCACACTGAAGAGAGCATGACTACCTCACCCAGTAATCTGATTACTTTAATTAAACTCAAAGCAAACGCAGGCGTGTGAAACATCCTGGTTTTTGTACTCTGCAAACAGAGAAGTGGTTTCAGTTCCAGCTGTGGGAAAAACAGTGACGCAGACACCAGCAGGCCCTCACACTGTGACATTTCCACAGAAATGAATTTATTTTCTTGGCCTTACGATACAAGATCCAGATGGAGGGAATTACTCAGGACACCTGTTGTGTTTCAGAGGATAAAGAAAGTTACTCAACATCCCGCCTCGTGGGAAAGCCAGCGATAGCTCCGTTCAGCAGGAAGCTCGTCAGGCCCGAAGCTTCGGAGAAGCTGAAGACGAAGCGGCGGCTCGAGGGGAAAGTGGAGCTGAATATAAGCGAGCTGGCCCGCTGTCAGACCTGCTCCATGTTTGTCCGCCCACTCAGAAAAACTGTGACTTCGCGCATGCCTGTTAAATCCTCGGACAAGTGCTGGGAATGTGGAACAGCCTGCGACTCACAGGCTCGGAAACAGGAAGTTTACCTGTCCTGAGGTAATCCTGTGAAGACCCTCACAGGAAACAAGCAGAGCATAAAGCCTTGAAAGCACCGAGCACGACGGTTAAATGTTGATGTAACCGTGTCACACATGTAGCCTGGTAACACAGCCGACCAGCACTGAAACAACTTCCTGGGTTCATTCCCAACATGAGCAACACAAATAATCTGCTCTGAACACGACAGCCGGTTCCTGAAACATGAAGCTGTGCTTTCTTGTTATAGAGGCTACTCCATGACCAGGAGCTCCACAGACTCAGCGTGCCGGCCTCCACCACTCTTGGTTTTTAGAGCCAGATTTCTCCTTCACTGGCTGCCTGTTAAATCCAGAAATCCTGCTCCTCATCTACAAGGTCTTAAATAATCAGGCCGCTCTTCTGTGGACCAGGTGACCCTGAATCCTCCCTTAGTTATGCTGCAATAGACGTAGGCTGCTGGAGGATTCCCATGATGCACTGGGTGTTTCTTCTTCACTCACTATGTATTAACAGACCTCTCTGCATTGAATCATATCTGTTATTAACCTCTGTCTCTCTTCCACAGCATGTCTTTATCCTGTCTTCCTTCTCTCACCCCAACCAATCACAGCAGATGGTCCCGCCCCTCCCTGAGCCTGGTTCTGTTGGAGGTTTCTTCCTGTTAAAAGGGAGTTTTTCCTTCCCACTGTCACCAAAATCCTGCTCACAGGGGGTCATATGATTCATATCATATCATTTTCTCTGTATGTATTATTGTAGGGTCGACCTTATAATATAAAGCACATTGAGGACGGTTGTTGTGATTTTGCGCTGTATAAATAAAACTGAATCTAAATAAATTGAATAGAGGCCACGCCCCTAATGCAAACTAATCTAGGCGAGTTATAAAGGAATGCTGGAGCCTCCAGTGGACGCTACAGGAACTGCAGGTTTCTCACTTCCATGATGGCGTCCTGAGACCAAAGGCTGCTCTTTGAGGAAATGCTGGCCAATGAAGTCACAGCTATACTGCGTTTCCTCCTTTCAAACCCTCCACATGTGCATTACTAAGTTGGTCCCACAGTCCACCTTTATCCAGACACAAAACTTCTAAGATGCTCAGAGAAAGACGGCATTTATGCAGAATTAGCTGCCACGTAACTCTGTTACACTCTGATGTGATCGGTGGAGCGATATCAGCCGATTAGGAAGCTGTAAACTCATTTAAACGCTGATAAAACAACCAGTTCATTTTTTTATTGGTAATATTTTCAGTGTAACCTTTGACTATGTTTCAGTTCAGGCAGTCTGCCCCATCACATGACCCATCCCAGTTTGGAAAAGCGATCAGCCGAAGCCTTCTGGAAAAGCATTTTCACGGCTCGTCATTTCCTCCCTTGCTTCCTTCGAGCCTCGTACTTCCTCTCCGTGTAAATGAACAGATTTAGCTCTGCAGCTCAGCTCTAAACTTCCTTATTTGTCTCGCTGGCATCGAGCTATTTATACCAAAGCCAGGATCTTTTTGGAGGCGGCGGCCTGCCGGAGGCGTCAGACGGCTGTTTGTCGCTCTGTGACATTCCTGCTGTCTGTCATCTCTGAGCGGGAAATAACCAGCAGCTGAGAGCGTCCACCTCAACGGGCAGACGATCAACCATCACGCCGTTAAATACAGCCGAGAGCTGCTGGCACAAGTGTTTACAGGCCCGACTTTTCACCTCTAACTGTTTCTGAGTGAGCCGCAGAGAAATGCAACATCCCTGATTCACCCCTGCTGGACCATCCTCACCGAGGACTGTGGCCTTAGACATCCACAGGATCTTTATTACATTTAGATCGATCATTTTATTCTTTCCTGTCAGACTCACGTCTGCAGCTGCTGAACTATAAACCATCTGCTGACCAACGACACCACATTTACTCCACTTTGTGCTTCCACGACAAAAATCAGCCTTAAATGTCGCGACCGTTACATGAAAGTTAGCTAACATGTTAAAGTGGCTGATGGAGATGTCACGCTCCGGGTTTCTTTTCCTACGGTGGCCCCGAGGTGGGAAACCCCTTCAAAAAACAGAAAACACAACGTTTTGGAAAAGATAACAAAGAAAAGAAAAACGCTCCAACATTCCGGGAACACGGCAGACACTCCAGAAACGAGACATGGCAGATGCAGGAAAAGGACAGGAACAGTTTTTTAATTTTGAAATGAAGTGAACCAGACTTCCTGTTAGCTTGCTGATGTCATTTCCTGTCTGAGCTGTGTCCTTCGTTTCAAACAGACTGAGCTCAAAGGGTCTGAGCGCTCTGCTCGTTTACGGCATCGTGTTGGAATCGACGTCTTTGGGTTTTTAACCGATGTTTGGCTGAAACGAGCCAGCAGAGGGCGCCACCTCCAGTTACAGGCGCAGTGACAGTCTGTTCCCACGCTTTTAGGTGTGCGCTACAACCGGAGCTACAACCGTTAATGTTGCGTAACGTGGCCCCAGCAGGCTCACTGTTCCTGAGTTACACATTCTGGAAACACCCGGGAAGACACAGGTACGTCTGCAGCTAGGGCTGCTCGATTATGGCAAAAATGATAATCACGATTATTTGACGATATTTATTTAACCCTTAAGACCTACTATAGAACCAAGTCCACCAGAGCTTATATTATTTTTTTTACATGTTGTAGTGCCATTTGTGGGAGCATTTCAAGTTGCTATACATCAATACAACTGTTATAGCCCATATTTTAATAATATGTATGCATTAAGTCCATAGTAACTACATTAATTGCAAAAAAGTGCAATAAACTACAAAAAAAAATTGAAAGTCGTTTTTGTTTTGTTTACATATATTTCTACTTGGAGAAATTTAAGAGGCTTATCCCTCAAAACTTTAAATACAAAAAAGTTGCAAAAAATAGTTTACAACAGGAAATTTATTTTGAGTGTCTTCATAGTTTTATTTTGGAGATACAGCAATTTTTATATACTGCAGGAAAAACAAAAAACAATCCTATGATGCAAATTTGCAAAGAAAGCAGCAGGTGCATCAAAATAAACTATTTCCAGCAGTGCAATTCGAGTTCTAAGCATCCCAGCAACTATTCAGAAAAGTATAGAGTCAAACATGACTTATAAAAACACCAGTATAGGCTTTTAAGGCCTACAAGTAAAAAACTACATTTCCCGCGAAAATGACGTCGCTTCCGGTTTCGGCCAGGAAATGGCGGACATGCGATAGTTCGCGCTGACTTCTGTTTCAATGTGGGAAGTGTTATGAACAGCTGATCGGATCGGCAAAGCGTGTTTCTGGAATATTATGTTTTTGTTCCTGCAAGCGCTTTTTATGCAGTTTTTGCAAAGCTTTATGTGGAAGGAAACCGTGACCGAGGACAAGCTGATGGCATCAGATGTAAGTACAACTCCTCCGGTTTCATATGCAAAACAAATTATTGCGCTAGCTCACGTGGTTGCAGAGCTACCGGGATTTAAAAATAGTTACGCAAAACGGAGCGTGCTGCTCTGACCGGCTTTAAAGGGTTAACAATGACTTTAAAAAATAATATAACATAGTGTGCAACACCACTGAAGTTTTTTTTTTACCTCTCTTTTCAACCAACAGCAGTCACTCTCCTCTCCAAATAACTTCTGCTTAGCTTTCAGAGCTTCCTCTTAATCATCCGGTCTCCAACCTTTTTTGCGCCACGGACGGTTTATGCCCGACAATATTTTCACGGACCGGCCTTTAAGGTGTCGCGGATAAATGAGGGAGGGGCTAATAATCGGCTCCGTCATTTTTAATGATCGTTGAAAGCCCAGATCGTAATCGTGATTAAAATTCGATTAATTGAGCAGCCCTATCTGCAGCTGACGTCGGTCGGCTAACGGAGACGAGTCGGATCTTTCGTCCCGGACGCTCACAGCGCATCTGGACAAAATCCCAGCAGCACTTTCAGGACATCTCTGGGAATTTCCCCCTCTTGGACTCGAGGAAGAACGGATTAAGATTTCAATCCGTGGAGCAGTTTTAATGTGGAAGACTTGACACGCTGCAGACTAAACAGCTGAAGCTGGACGTTTATTCCACCTCTAAAATAATCACTGGCTGCGTCTCTGCTCGCTCTCGTTCGCCTCCTGACAGGCTGTTTGTTTCCAGGCTGAATGTTTGTGATTCCCGGAGGACTTCCTAAAACCAAGCAGCATTCTTCCTTCAAGAAAACACATCCCGGGCGAGGCCTCCACACTGGCACGGAGCTGCAGTTGATTGATGGCAAACAAATGTTCGCTACAGTTTAGACAGCGGCGATTTGGAGACGAGGCTGCTCCGGCTTCCTGGATGGGACAGCGTGAGGATCTGCAGCTGCTGGATGGGCCGGATGCGTTTATGCCGCATGAATGTCGGAGATGGGAGAAGAACCGGCCTTTAAAACGGTCAGCAGATAACCGGACCAGCTGCACTTTTTAACAAGCCTTCATCTGAGCCAATCGACACCTGAACCTCCGTCGGGGTTTAGTTATCTGAGGTTAAGGCGGAGAGCGCAACAGCAGATTTGTATTTTGAGTTCCTCGGATCATATACTTCCTGAGTTAATCACCAGCACACAGGTCACGTCAGGTCATGGCTGGTGGTTTATCATCAGCTGACTCTTCTCAACGTTTAGTCTTTGTTTTAATATCGTCTTTAAAATCAAGCCAAACTTAAATAAATCAAATGTTCTAAAATAAGAAAAGACTGAAAAATAACACGAAAGACTTTCAGAGTTCGTGGGCTTCGGCTTTTTAAGGACCGACCTTACTGAAAACTGACGACGGTTCAGAAACAACGAGCTGCGTCAGATCCTGACTGAAACTATGATCCGTCCTTAAAAAGGATCTCCATGCATGAAGATCTGATCTCCAGCATGTCCCGGAGACCTGCAGCAGCTATGAGGAACACCGTCTGCAGACAGTGCACGAATAAATTCATCTGATAAAAACCGAACCAGCAAAGTAGACGAAACGCTGATGGACGGGCAGCTCCGTCCATCCATCAGGACCTTCTGTCACTCGCTGTTTTCAGAATAAATACTTACACACAGCCTCCTTTCAGGACCGTCCTGATCACATCAGCTCTAAATGAATAATGTGAGTCACTGATGCCACAAACTCTCCCGCAGAGTCTGACAGAGGAACATTCATCATGAGAGTCTCTCCCACTGCATCATTCGTGTTTCTTCACCTCCAGCGTGATGACTGTGGGAAACTCAGTGTTCCTCTTGTTACTGATAAAACCTATAAACTGTATTTAGAGCACTGTCTGTGTGTGTCTGTGTGTGTCTCTGTGTGTGTGTGTGTGCGCATCTGTGTCTCTGTGTGTGTGTGTGTGTGTGTGTGTGTCTCTGTGTGTGTGTGTGTGTCTCTGTGTGTGTGTGTGTGTGTGTCAGAGTGACCTTACAAAACAAAAACTGAGGCGAGAGGAATGAACACAGACTCTGCTTCCTGCTCATGAAGCAATCACAAACACGCTGACGGGCGACAGGAAGAGGAGGGGACAACGAGGAGCGCGCTCCAGCTGCCGGGCGCTCGGGCCAAACCGAGCTGGGAAATCCGGGGGCGTCGCCTGGAAGCGGGTCGCAGCGCAGGCGGTGCTGCTCAAGAACTTCTGTCTGCAGAACGAGGGAACACTCGCTTACAAAAGCATTGCAGATGCTGATGTCTGAAACTTTCCCTTCATTCTGGGAATATTTCATCAGTTTCAGGCTCCAAGGGAACAAATCGAATATTCAAAAGACAAAGAATCTTTGATGGTTACGGAGAGTTTGTTTAGGGGAAAGCAGCGATCTGGTTCATGTGAGCTTTTCCGACTGTGTGAACGACTCCCACCGAACTCCGATTTCACGGAGCTGCTGCTCTTTATCAAACTAAACCTCCCTGTGCCCAGATGTGCGGCGTAACCTCCGGCTTCTCGTTCTGTGAGGGGAGGAGTCACGATGTCTCAGGTGGCGTCACACGCACGCCTTCATCCGTAGTTACTGAGGCTCAAACAGTGTCCTTATTTTATTTCTAAATAAGAACTTTATGAAGAACAGAAGACACGTTTAAAAGGATTAAAGGTCAAATTTGTGCCTCAACATGATTCTCGTCACATTTCTGTTTTCAGATTTTCTAACATCACTTTTCTGTGGAGCTGATGTTGTTTCTGCTCTCAGAGCCTTTAAAAGTGATTCATGAGGTAAAATCAGAAGTAAAAACGCGCTCACCTGGAGGACGGGGCTGTTGTCGAAGTTGTAGGCGCTGGGTCGTCCCTCCAGTGTGGAGAAGGCCACGTTTCCTCCCGTGAGCGGCGAGATGTCGCTGAACTCGTCGGTGCAGAGCGCCTGCTGCTCGTCCTGGCCGGTGCGGATGAAGCCGCGGTTCGCTTTCTGGTAGGTCTTCTCGCAGGAGCTGCTGTAGTACTGGTACGGCACCCAGGGGCTGCCCTCGCTGGTCCGCTTGTAGATGGCGAAGCTCTCCGGCCGGCTGGTGTGGAACTTGAGGCGGACGTAGGTGATGTCGAAGGCCTTACCTGCAGAGAGAGGGAGGAGCGTTAGGTTAGGTTTAGTTTGTGTAACAGATGGAAGGAGACTAAAAACCTGCAGACCGAAAGAAGCTGAGAGTCGGACGAGCTGCAGGATCAAAAATACTGATGCTCCAGGGCGGAGGTTAAACCATGCACAGCACAGCTGGATGCAGCTGTACCTCCGCCCTGACTGTAACCTGAGGATCTCTGCGGAGCATCGTGTCTCTGCAGGACTGTTTCCTGACGCCCGCTCGGGCGCTGTCGGGGGGATGATCTCGGGCGATTTGGGAAATGCTGAGCAGGAATGTGAAGTGCAGTTCTTCCTCTGACTGCGACACTCGGGGCTGCGGACGGTCTCCGCATATTTGGCGAGTCTGAGCAGGTCGGCCTGAGCGCTCCAGCAGCCGTCAGTCAGCGAGCAAAGGGAGGCCGCCGCGTTTGAGCCGGGCGGCGGGGGGTACGGCTGTTTGCTCAGCCAAAGAATCTGCTCTGTAAACAGTGCGCTGACAGGGCCCCGGTCTGGAGGGGCCCCTCTGTGTCAACGGCAAATAAAGGTGAAGCTGCTGATAGGACTGAAGCGCACAAAGAGCTGCAGTTTATTACAGGAAACAATGAAGCAACAGCAAACACGCCGCCGGCGTCCTCCCTGTGTGTGCGTGACGCTCTGAGGACCACACCGAGTTTATGAGCCCATTTACTGCTCACAATCAAAGCCTCGGTGGATGCGACGTCACCGCTGAGGTTTCATTTTCTGAATTACCGGCCGCTCCGTTCACACAGCGCTGCAAACACAGGCGGCCAATCAGAGGTCAGGCTGAAGGTTTTAAATTTCACGCAGCGGTTTAACAAACAGCACCGACCCTGGAGCGCTGGATCAGGGACGCATCAGCACATCTCATGAAGACCAAACTGCTACTGTGCTGCTTTCATCTTCACAAACACGCTCGCTTCGTCTTTTCACCGCAAACCAAACTCGGCGTGAAACAAACAGAAGCAGATGTTTTTATTTCCTGATGTGACAGACGATTGAAACCAGCCGCCGTGAACCTGCTCTCCACAGCAGATCCAGGACCAACCGTCACGCAGAGCCGCCGAGTTATAATCAGGAGCCACAACACTGTAGACTGTCAAAATAAAAGCATGGACACTGGCCATTGGTAAGTCAAACATGGGTGGAGGTGTTTTCTTAGAAGAATGAAAACCAGACATGAAGAAAATGTTCAGAACGGATTAAATGTGTGTCACTGCGTTCCCAAAGTGTCGGCCTTGTGAGGCTGTTTACAGTAATCGAGTTTGAAATATCCTTCAAACATTCATGATTACATATTTACAGAGTCATAAAACAAAAGCTGTTCCCATCACAGGTGGGAAACGGCTCAAACGCAGAGATGGAGCAACAAGATCAAACAAAAGGAAGACGCTGAGGTGACGTTTGTGAGGGGAGCAGAACGGGCCTCGGGTGGACGGAGGTCTGAACACCAACCGTGCTGCTTTTATGTAGCCTCCCCAGAACGTCCCCTCACAGGTCTGTGTGCTCGCAGAGATCACAGCATGAAAAGGAAGCGCTCCGTCATGGTTTCCCACACATTCCTCCACAGCCGGTTCAGTTCCTGGAACAAACTGGGCTGAGTGAAGTTCACCAGTTTCAGAATAAAAGGCCGTTTCATTCAGATCTGACGGCGAACACGTGGGACCTGCAAACGTCCCGTGGAGCCTCGCCGGCCTCGGATCAAGGGTTTATGAAGAGGCGTCAGAGGAGACGAACGCCACTGACAGGAACACAAACCCGTCGGTGACGTCTCTTCAGAAACCGCACAGAAACACGCCTCCGCATCCTCACGGACGGGACAAAAGCGTCTGTTGTCGCAGCAATCGGGAGGCAAACAAAGTCCAGGTGGCTGCTGGGACAGGAGGCCGGAGGGGCCCGCAGGAAGTGACGCTGCAGACAGACGACAAAGCGCCGTCCTGAGAACACAAAGAGGAAGCCACACAGACTGGAAAAACAAACCGAGGATGAACCGAGCTCCTGCTGACGAGGAGCCATCTTCATGCTGCCACCATCTTTCATCCGTTTCCCAGCATGCACAGAGGAAAGTTGATGAAACTTAAAACTCTGAAAGACGTGGCTCTATGAGAGCAGGTGGAGCCTTCCAGCAGAATAAACCCTCATAAATCTGAGATGATTCAGGTTTTATGGAGATGAATTACAGGGAGTTAACAAGAGCTATAGAGGTGAAGGGTTAACAGCCTCGCCTGCAGCTGGACGACGTGTCCGTTTCACATATTTGACATTTGTTTCATTCTCGTCTTTTTACCTAAATCACAGAACAGGTCAGCCATCCTTAAAATGACTACGAGCGCTTAGCTACAGCGACTGAGCACGCTGGTGGAGCGAAGCAAACATACCCCTCACCCAGGAGAGCCGGGTGCACCAAAGCTCCTTCACCCCAGGGATCGCTTTATTGTCAGAGTTTAAAAAAGTATTTTAATTAAAAGAAAAATAAACATACATCAAGTAAATCAGATTATTGTCCTCTGCACAGTCACAGGCCTCCAGACGCTGGATGTAAGCTGCAGGCTGTGACGTCACACACTGGTTTAAGTCTTCTCGGTCTGTTACCACAGTAACCTCACAGCAGGTCACATGGTGTCATTAAAAAGGCCCCAAAAACCTCCAACAGCTCCAGTTAGCTGCAGTGAAGCTAGCAGACAGCTAGCCGCCTGTGTCGCCATCCACCTGTCGGTCAAAGAGGCCACGCCCCTAACGATGTATCCGGTTGTTCAGTCTGACGTCACTAGCCGTGTCTGGACCTAAACTCCGCTGCAGGTCCATATATCAAACGATCACTATGGCATTACTGAGAGTTGAAAAACTGTCTAAAGTCTTTCATCTTTAATAAAATGATCAGCGTTCTGCTCTACCAGGTGTAACAATTGAGTTTAACATCCAGGCATCCATGAAAACGGAATTTATGACATTTAACGGAGTTAGAAGTTAGCAGGGAGTTAGCTCGCTAGCTTCTATCTAAATACAATATAGCATGTCCTGACTGCAGGGTTTTGGAAACAAATTCAAACGTACAGCTCTGTTATCACTTCCAGCATAAATGAAGACAGAAAACTAAACAGCAGTGACGTTTGTAGGGTTACTGAAGTTGGGCTAGCTGGTATATAATGATGTGCTACGTGACCGCTAGCGACACAGCTATGTTAGCATAATATAAACAAGCTAACTTTTTTTCCACTCGATAAAAGTTAACGTGAGTGTTCTCGGTGGTCAGGAACAAATGTAATCGCATGGCAGGATGCTGTAAAAGGACCAAACTTCAGCCAGGAGAACAACTGAGATAATCCATCCACAATACGAGGTTAGTCATTCATATACTGCTGCATGGGCTGGGCTGTAGTTACATCCTAAGGTTTTAAAAACTGAGCTTAAATAAATGATTAGCGGTAATAAAAGCCGAGGGAGGTCAACAGTGATCACTGACTGTTTTAGGAGCTTTTTGAGATCAAATAGAAGAAAATACAAAACATTAAACATGTTAACAACACAAAAGCCATATTAAACGCAGACTACTTTAGACCCGGAAGTAGGATTCGTCGTGTCATCACTGAACAACCGGATAGCAACTACAACCAGAGCTGCAAACACGTTAACATGGGAGTTCATGGGGACTGACTCACCGGAGCCCCGGTGGACATTAGTGGAACTGCAGTTTCTGACTCGCACAGATTAAAGTGAACGTTTTTCCTCGATTTGAAAATGTGAGATTTGGTTTTTGTACAGCTTTATTTTTCTGATTTATTTCTCATCAGCAAAGCCAAGTATTCTATTATCTAACACGGTGACCTGGAATAAACCAGTTGAGATCATTTTTTACACGTTAAGCCTCCTAAAAGTGTAAGAAGTGAGTAAAAGAGGAGCTTTTGTCCTCTCATATTGTAAACAGGAAACGGCGCTTTAATAAAGGCCGGATTAAAAAACAGTGAACTCAACCTTTAAGCCAAATTCACTATAGAAGCTTTTTGTCTGCCCCTCCTTGGAGCCTCTGAGGATTTAAGCTGCCGTTAAGACGCTCCTGCAGCAAAGCCGCCGCTGAGAAACAAACGCAGACATCGTCAATTAGCTGGTTTTGCTTTAAGCGGCGCTAACCCGCCTTTTGTGGCACGCTGACCCTGCCAGAGTCTCCTCGGGGGGCCTCGGAGTCACGCCCGAACATGAAAAGAGCCTCCAGTCGTTCTGGAGAAGCAGCTTTTCTTTCCGAGGGACCGGTGGGGGTGACGGGGGTGACACGGCAGGAATGTGTTTCCGCTGGGCATAGTGACGCCGGACGGAGGGACGGACGGAGGAAGAAAGAGACCACAGAAACTCAAAGACGGAGAGGGGGCAGAGGGGGCTGCTGGGAGTTTTTCCTGCCCTGATATGGAAGACACGACGACTCAGTGAGCAGAAATGCAAACGAGCACGAGGGAGGACGAGCTCTGCTTAAGTGCCAGCGAGCAACGTAACGAGACCGACAGCTTCCGTAGCTGCACGTGACCTCTGACCTCTGGCCTGAATCTCCCAGTCTAAGCCTGGAGTCCAAGTTTGGATCAGAAGCAACAAACTTATCAGAACTTTAGCTGGAAAAACTCAAATGTACGGAGGCCCAGAGAGGCCACGATTACAGCAAACAGTCTCAAAGGAGTCGATATGAAGGCCGCTGCTGTGACTCACTGATCTGGTACTCTGTCTTACTTTGAGCTGCGTGATGATTCTTATTGCAGCCTCGCTCTCTGCAGCTCTGATCAACTGAGCATGTGCGCGTGTTCGGCTCCCCGCGGCACGTCTGCGTCACGCCACTCTGCAAGCGGAGGATCAGGTCGGCAACGGGATGGCAAAGAGGAATTTGTTTGGGAAATGCTTCCAAAAATATGAGAAGGGTGACGCAAACTGCCCGTAACCAGCGTCTGAATAAACCGGAGAGATGAATCAGCGCCGTCACCATCTGAGCTTTTATTTTGGCAACTGTGGACACAGTCAGGTGCGTTTGGTCACAAACCTCAGATAGTCTCTTATAAAGGAGGCTTTATTTCAGAGGCAGATGTTCTTCGTCCACAGAGGACGGCGTTTAACGAGGAAGACGTCCTTCTGGAGGACAGATGAGGCAGGGGGAGGAAGCCGATGCAGTCGGCTCGCTCAGGCCAGACCTGAAAATCACGAGCTGTCCTTCAACGTGTTCGAGATGCAGCTGTTTCCTCTGACACACTCAAACCTGATGAACCCACATGGAAACAAGCAAAGACTGTAAAGAATCACGGACAAATAACCAGACGCAGGCCTCACTGCGAGCAGCCGTCACACGTCAGCCCGGCTGAAAAACAAAACCAGGATCAGGAGACGTTTTTTTCTCTCGTGGATTCCTGACATCGCTGCTCCGAACGTATCCGAGCCTCGGGGTCGGCCTGAGGGGTGGTGGGGGTGGGAGGGGCACGCCCCAGCACGCTGTGCGGCCCGGTGACATCATCGCATTTTTCTCAGAGCTGTGACATTTTCCTCACAGTAAAAAAATAAATTCTTGAAATGAATTCTGCTGTCACATTTCATAGCTGCTCTTCACTTTGAGAACATTCATTTCTGGCAGTTTGGCATTAAATCACGTTTTGAGAGAAACCAGCACACTGCACTTGGGTTGTTCAAGTACTCCGAGGTAACGAAATGACAGAAAAGGAAAAGGTGACAAATCTCAGAGCATCCGTGACTCTGATGAAGGCTAACAGCTTCACTGTGTCGCTCGCTTCCTGCCATTATAAACACATATTTCCTTAGAAGAAATGAAAATAAACGTGCAAACATGGCCGTTCGTAGCTTCTGTCAGGTCTTCAAACTCCGTGTTTTATAGTGTAAACTCCACGAAACTGGGGGCTGAGCTCCTTTAACACATTTCTTGGATGTTTGGGAGCTCTGGAAACTTCCCGGGCTCGTCCTGAGGGCTGGGAGGGGGGGAGGGGGGTTACAGTTGTTGTGAAGGTGGGGGGGGGGGGGGGGGGGGGGGGGGCACGCCTCAGCTCACAGCACGGTCCAATTAAATTTCCTCCCATGACATCACCGCATTCTTCTCCAGGGAAACGAACAATGGCCGCTTTGACTTTTGGACGTGTGGGCACCGCCGAGCTTCGAACTCGCGCTGACGAGTCCGGGCAGCAGGTACCGCGCAGGAGAAAGGTCAAAGGTCGCACTGAGCGCGCTCTCTCTATTTACATCCACTCCAGTAATCCGATTATTGTCAGCTCAGGCGTGAACGCAGCGGGCTGAGGACCACTGCAGACTTTCAGTGTTTGGAAACAAACACGTGAAAATGTTTTGAATGCCGAATTCAGCCGAAGAGCCTAAAACATGAAGTCAGATCATCATGAGTGGGTTTAAACGCAGCTGCTCTCGCTGCGGGGGAAGCATCACCAAATCAGCTGATTTTAAAAGGGAGTTTGGATAAAGCTGCTATTCCAGGGCTGCAGGGTTGTAAAAGAGGATTTAAAGTGATGACAAACAAGATGAGGCAACAGGAAACAAAGAGGACCAAACTTTGTTACGAACCAGACGATTAATCAATGACCAAAATCAGCTGATCGTACGGCGATCGCTGCCGGAAACGTGCGAGTGTTTCAAGTGAAGCGTGTTTCACATTTACGTACAAAGATGAACTTTGACCCAGTCTCTGACTGAACAATGGAACTAAACGAACTTTCATTAAAGACTAAACCCTGTCGAGAGCTGCGAGGATCCTCCACCAAGCGTGCTCGTCTCCCAGCAGGTGCCGGGGTCAGAGGTCAGCGGGCTGAAGCCGCTCACAGATAAAAAGCACCATCAAATTGGATTGGGCTTCTGTGAAAGGCTGCTGGGGATGACGCAGGAGGAGCAACGCGAGGAATGCAGAGGCGTTTAACCCTGTACGCCCCGCGGCGTTCCACGCTGCGTCCTCGTCTCCAAGGATACGTGACAGATACGAGAATCGGGTCACTGACTGCGGCCGCGACATGTGCAGTGCAGTTACACATTAATGTCCCGGTTAATCTCCAACCTGCTGCTACCTTAAAGGAACAAACCTCACACAGTTCCAGACTTCATTCACTAGTTGCTGAATTTATCTTTATTCGTAGATTCGTTTGCTTTGTGTGAGAAGCTGTGACCTCCTCCTGCCTCCGTGCACACGCTCATACGTCCAAGTAGAAACAGCCGACGCTTTAAAAGTTTCCTGAAAATGAAGAAGACTGAAGAATGCAGAACGCTGTACAGATGTGTGATAACGACCAGGTGTTATCTCTAAACATGCAGAGAGTCAGAGGGGAGCCGAAGACGAGTCCAAGCCGCTATCAGCTCCATCTGTTTCATAAACAACCGCTGGCTGAGCGAGCGCTCCGATTGGCTGTGAGGAGATTAAAGAGGCAGGCTGGATGTCGAGGTGAGAATGCAGAGGTGTGTGTGTGTGTGTGTGTGTGTGTGTGTGTGTGTGTGTGTGTGTGTGTGTGTGTGTGTGTGTGTGTGTGTGTGAGAGAGAGTGATAACGAGGCTGCAGGCGGAGCTGAACGCTCGTCAGCAGCTCCAACATAAACTGAGCCGAGCGTCTCCGCCGCCGTGACATCAGCACAGGTCACGATGGTCACGAGCCGGCAGAGAAACTGTGACCTGCCTGTGGGCGTTTCACAGCTCGCTGATCATGTGACCGAGCAGTGAAATTAAAGCCGTTCTTTAAAATAAAAATGAAAGTCTCTGAGCACGAGCAGCACGGCGACGCTCACACGCTACCCCGACGTTCCATAGCGTGTGTTGGGGAAAGAGATGTTTCACTCTTCTTAACACGAGTAAGAGAATGACTGGAACATTTGTCTGTAACAGTGAGGCGCTGTGAAGCGCGGGGGCTTCTGATCCAATAATCAAACCCAGGAAAAGTTCCTCCTGCTCTCCTCTGAATCAGCCCATTGTGAAGAGAAACAGATTTTTATGAGCCTGCAAAGTAAATCAGGGTCATCCTGGACCTTTTATATTTTCAGGGCTGAAAAACACTGAAGCTGGAAACTGCAGTCACATCAGTTTTACACCCACACTCTCCTCGTCGCTCAGCTTTGAGCTTCAGCCTGACACAGAGGAGCAGAGGCCTGGACGTTTCTGACTCTAATGGAGAACACATCAAGTGCATTGTGGGTAAACTGTGAAAGCTCATGTCGGCGTAGACTTAGAGCAGATGAAAAGTGTCCTTTGAGCCTACATTTGGAAAGCAGGCTGACCTTCTAGCTGTGCGTCCTTCTGTGAGACGCAGCTGCAGAACGACACGAACAAAGTCTGCAAAGGTCAGGATGGAAGGACGGACTCCTGTGTGTGTGTGCACCTGTTTATACATCTTTGTGGGGACCAAACGTCACTTGTGAGGACAAAAGAGACAGACTGTGGTTTAGTGTTACAGTTACCCTAAACACAACCACCTCCTAAGGGTTAGGCTGGGCGGCTGGGAGAATCATGGATGGATGTCCTCACTAAGGTATCAAAACGAGAGAGAGAGTGTGAGTGTGTGTGTCTCAGAGGGGGGATTTCCAATTAAGTGTTTGAGGGGGAGGGCAGCAGGAAGGGAGTGAAGGTGGGAGGCAATGATTGTTTTTAATGGCTGAGAAGAAGCCCTGTCATCATTCAGTGAGCGCTGCAACGCGCTCTTAATGTGAAAAGACCCGAAATGACTGATAAAGAGTTTGATCCAGTTTCCTTTATGAGTTTGAAGCTGCGAGTTCAGCTTGTCTGAAGAGCAGATCAGTTTCCACCTTCAGATATCTTAAAGTAAAAAGTGAGTTTTTTCCCCAAAAGCTGGAAGAAAAAAATCTGAATTTAATCCTTAAAAGTTAAAAGTTCAGCAGCAAACAGACGAGCTGGAACTCGTTTCTTTTCTCACTCGTTTGTCTCCTATTTCTTCTTTAAATGCGTAAAAACCAAAACGATTCCGCTCACGATGTTTGCAGAACAGGAACAATCGGCTCCTCCTCAGGACGTCATGAGAAAATTCAGCCTTTTCTTCTTCACGAGCTCGGCAGCCCCCCCTCCCCGAGAGCCAGAAATAACCAGCAGATTCCCATCAGTGAAGAAGCTGCGATCTAATCAGAGGGCGCCCCTCCCCCTCCTCCACCACCTCCACCTCCTAACAGGAGGGTGTTTGGTGAGGATTTAGCAGCAGGACCACCAAAGAAGCGGGCGCCCCGCCCGGAGGTGTCACCACACCGGGACGTCAGGAACAAACAGCAGCGGCCCTCGTTACCACAGACTAAGAGTCCCAGCAGGGCGTCCCACCCCCGACACCACCCCCACCTACAGCACCACCAACAACCCCGACAAAGAGTTCACAGCTGCAGGGAGCCGAACCTGACGTCACAGAGTTTGGTGCCAAACACGGGGAGAGGATTAAAACCTGTGCACAGGTTGTGAAGACCTGACGGGGTCCCGGGTATTTAACCTTCGTGAGGTCATCGCCTTGCAGGTGATCCTGACACATCAGGACAAGTTTGCGAGTCGTCCAATCCCACCGTCACGAGTGGTCAAGGTGGAAAGGGCTGACTCTGAGGAAGCCTTTCAGATGAGAAGAACCAAAACTCAACCGTGACCTGAGAACAGAGAGCCTGCAGAAACAAGCCACACCCACACAACCACTGCTTCCCAGGGGCGGAGAGAGACTGTGCTGATGTCCGGATTAAGATAAAGAAGGATTATTTTGAACTTTGTTCATGCAAAGCGGCTTCAGGAGAGCTCGGGAGCAAAAACCACAGAGCTGGAAATGAGCAGATCAGATCGACTGTGACTGGAAAGGAAAACGAAGCATCGAAGATTCTTCTGTTAATTCAGGTGTAATAAACAGAAAGAGCGAGACGCCAACATGAAGGCCATCGAGTGTTTAATCTCGCTTTAATAATCCTCTGAAGACGAGAGGACCCGGAGACATGATGTCACCGAGTGAGCTTCACTTTGAACCAAAGAAAATAAAACTGGATGTGAGGGAGATTTCAGTCTCCACACAGCTGCCGCCTCTTCACCGAAGCCTTTTCATTTTGTTTTTATTGATGCGCCAGTCTCGCTTCGCCAAACACCGCCTGGCTCCTGTCAGGTTTACTGGTGTCAGAGGAGAGCAGCTGGACACGAAGCTCAAACACTCCAACGCACGTCGGCGGAATTAATCGAGAACATCGTGTTCTGTCAGGAGAGCACAGGGGAGAGAAAACATCTGGAAATCTGCTGCAGCTCGCCTTCAAATAAAAACCACATCAGTCGAGACGTAAACAAGCAGAACAATGAGCGAATGAGCTCAGAGCGCCCGAGGACGCTCAGCTACTATCTGCTCATCTGAACAAAGGAGGGGATTATTAAAAAAAACTCATATCCTGCTGAGATCGTCTCTGAGAGCTGATCAAAGATTAAATTAAGCTTCAGCTCTGCCTGCGCAAACACGGAGCCTGGAAACAAAAGCCGGGCCACTGTTTACAGAAGACGACGGCCCAGGCCTCAGCGGGGACGCGTCAGGACAACAACACCACCCGCCCAGCAGCTGCACGGCGAGCCAGAGCGCCGGCCGAGCGGCGGCGTCACAACCAGGGCGTGAACGCGCCAAGTCTGAACCGTCCGCCTCGTTACTCACAAATACACGTGCTGCTGTGACGACACCGCCATGTGCAAAACGTTCACATGGAGCAAACGCAGAACTTAAACAGCTTACATTAGTTTTAATGTTTGACTTTGTGATGTTAGGAATGTTATCTTCAGCTGTGAGTGAAGACGAGACGCTGTAATCTAATCCCAGGAGATTACGGGTCCGCGTGGTCACACCGAGGACGCTGAGGAGAAGATGACCGACTGCGTGCACAGCTCAACATCCTGCCATATTAAATTACACTGATTGTTTTTTGTGTTGGAATAATTTCCATCCACTTTTCACTTTTGGCCACGCCCACTGGCGACAGAGGTTTCCCATCAGCTGCAGCTCTTTCCCTGTGACCCGGAGTTCCACAGACCTGACGTTTCCACAGCCGGGGTTCGAGCTGGAGGGGCGAGGGACCGCCTCTCCATCAGCCGTGTAATTACGCCACTCGAGTGGAAGAAACACGAACAAACAGCCGACGATCGCGTTTCCCGGGACAGTCAGCTCGCGTGTTTACCCTCAACCTGCTTTGATAACGTTTTACTCTCCCTCGCTATCTGCCCCCTCCTCCCAGGCAGCAGGGCTAAAATTACCCTGCATGCATCTGCTTGTCCCTGTAATGCATCTCTACTTGTTCACAGACTCCACGCCGTCTATAATAAGAGAAACCCCCCCTCCCCCGGGCTCCCTGCTCTCCCTGGGGCGCTGAATCACTTCCTGCAAAGCAAATCTCAGGCTAAGTCCACACTAATGTGGTTTCATTAGAAAACGCATCGTTCTGGCCTCCCGTCCACGCTGAGACGGCGTTTTCCTCAAGGACAAACGCTCACAAGAACGCATACATTTCAAAACGGAGCTGTCCCGTCGCAGTGTGGACGCTCGAAAGCGCAGACTTTCTAAAACGATTAAAACCAGTTAAACAAAGACAGCAGAGGCATTACAGTTGTTTTGATTACTCTCAATTTTGACAGCCCTAAAAAAGATGAATCAGTCTGCACATGCTCCAGAGAGCTTTCCTGCAGATTCTTCAACTCTCACTTGCTTTTGCAGGACTGGAACGTAAGCGTTTGGGCCGTTGCAATGTGCACGCACGACTCTGAAAACGCTAGTGTGGACGCAGCCTCAGAGTCTGAGCAGGACCGGGCCCACCGGGCCCCCTGCCCAGCCTCCCCCCGCTGCTTTAACAAACTCCGGCTCAGTTTCCTCCGAGGTCACAAGCCGCTTCCCTCAGAGCCTTTTCCCATCCTGCTGAATTCCCACAGCAGCTCGTCTTCCCACAGGAGGAAGCACTTTAAGTCAGTTTACAGTCAGGTCAAAGGTCAAAGTTTTCTGACAGGACTGGAAGTTATAACTGTAACCAGACCAGAGTCCATGCAAGAAAAACACGATTTAAAGAGGTCGGCTACGCAAAGTTTCACATCAGCATCAAAATGACGACTGAAATAATCGAATAACGTCTGAAGGCTTTTCAGAGGTTTGGTGCACCTGCGTGTTCACTCAGGTAAATGGCCTGTATTTATATAGCGCTCTACACATCCAGTCATCCACACACTGGACACTGGTGCCACCGGGCCCTCTGACCAACCAGGTAGTGTGAGTGAGTGAGTGAGTGAGTGAGTGAGTGAGTGAGTGAGTGAGTGAGTGTGTTGAAAAGAGACGTTATGATGCGGCTGAGGGGAACCAGAAAGTTAAGGGCCACCGACGATGAACGGTTTGATGAACCTGCCAGAATCAGTGAAAACGAGGAAAACATGCACTCTGAGAAAATCTGCACATTTTTATTTCTTCTACAGGAACGAGGGATTACGGAGCAGCTCGGTGCTGCTAAGCTAATGCATTGATTCACTGATGTGCATAAAGTTTAAGCAGCTCTGTGCAAGCAGAGGTTTTGAAGCATTCGGGTTCGTGTTAATGACCCCATCTTTGGGGAGTGGACTCCCAGGGAATTCAGCCCAAGGTCAGAGCAGAAAACCCAACAGCTCTCAGACTCTGCAGGCCTCAGTGAACAGGTTAAAGGTCAAAGACTTCAGGAACAGTGTGCTTCAGGCAGACGAAGCCAAAGGAGAGATGCTTATCCATCAGGCACAAGAAGCAAACTCAGCACGAACAGCTGAGACCATCTGTCAGCGCGGTGCAGGAGCCATCTCCATCTGAGAGGACCTCCTCTGTCCACAGACTCAGAGCTGAAGCTCAACACAAACCGGGTCATCAGCAGCAAAGCTTTCTATCACCGAGACACAAACGTCTTTTCACATTTCTCACCTTTTTTGATGACAAGAGATTTCAGCACAAAATATCTGAAACTCACCAGCTTCTGGCATACTTTGCATTTTAGGACCAGCAGATTTTCCCCCAGATTGGAGGCATTCAAGCTCAGGTCAAAGCGTGATGACAAAGATAAAAGAAGAAGATGGAAGAAAAGAGGAGAGAAGATGCGTCTGTCCCGATTCCCCTCGTGTGTCTGCGCTTCCTGTCTAATCCTTTAAAGAAACACGATAAGAGAACAGACATCTTCCCTTCTTTCAGCCTCCACTCTGAACCCGCTCGCTTTATCTGATCTCGGTTTGTTTAGTCTGAGCCAACATGAGCGCATTTATTCCCATTTCTAATCTGACGGCGGGAAGAAAGGCGGAAACTTCACGTGATGGGAGATAACGGAAGTTAAAGGACCAAAGAGGTGATCTGTGACGTTGAGTTTTAAGGACATCCTGAGGTTTCAGGTGAGCAGATGAAACTAAACGCAACAAAAATCCAAGTTTCACAAAGTCACGGTGCATTCAATGACACGTCTGGAATCACCAGCTGCTAAAATCAAGTCATGCAGCGGAAAACCTGCCGGGAAAACGACGACTCCATGAAATAACAAACGCGCTTCATTCCTGGATCTAGGACGAGAGAAACAATCGGAGATTAAAGCTGCTTCAGACGCAGGAACGACCACCGAGCTGCAGCAATAAATCAGCTGCTGCTCGTTGTTATGTTCACGTGCAGTGAAACAGGTAAATCTGCAGCTCCTATAAACTCTCATCAGCTCGTCTCCGGTGGAAAGTATCCGACGTGAAGCTGTAATTACAGCTCTAACTTCCTGTGCGCGCCTGGCGTCACGGCGGAGGTTTGATCCAGATGTGAGTTTAATAACAGCCTGTCGCAGCTTCCACAGTTTAGGAGGTGACAGGAAAAATAAATGCACCGACGAGCTCGTACACGCCGCAGACGACGTCGCACACCGACCATCGTTCAGGTCACAGACTGTACACGACGATGGCAGCTACGCGCTATTAAGGCCCCGCCTCCTGAACAGATCCCTTTCAATTCATGCAGAGGGTCAAAACAATCGACATCAAGGGAGAACTTCCTGCAGCCAGCTCAAACCTGATTGGTCGGCAGAATTGTGGGCTGAACAGAGAAATGTTCCCTTTGCTTCAGCTTCTCATACACTTATTTAACTATAGAGAGACATGTGATGAATCAAAACAAACCCCCACAGTCTGCAACTCAAAGCACATCAATCGAACAAACTAAGAATAAAAAGGAAAAAGAATTCGTTTGCGACGCACGGCCGCCTCAGTGTTTGGGACAGGACTGGACTCGCGCTGGTACAGAAGTCCCGCAGTGACCCTGAACGCACCGCAGGCCTTTTAATTAGCGCACAGCAACAAGAATGTGGAGTTTGTACTCTAAAGTGAAGCGCGATGAGTGAACAAACAGCAGGAGAAGAAAAGGACGGCGTTTGTTGTGGGGGGAGGATGGAGGGAGTGAAGGGGGGGGGGGGGGGGGGGGGGGGTAAATAAAGACGCTTCAGCAGCTGGAAACAAGCCTGGAAATTTCAACTTTTCAGGATTAAGACATCCAGACTCACTGTGGTGAAGTAATGAGTGAATTCTCAAAGTCCACGAGCACGTCAAAGCAAACGCGGCTGATTCTCAGAGATCAGGGAGACCTGTGGACGTTTATACGCAAATAAAATGAATGAAACAGATCCAGAGAGCGAGCGCAGCTTCTGATGTAAGACGCCGTTCACCCACACATCGCACTCAATTTAACAGTTTGCACGCTGAAGTTGCTGCTCACAGTCACGGCCTGCAGGACTGCAGGATACTGATCAGCAGTGCCGGTGAGCGAGAATCCTCAGGATCCTCTGACGGCCAACGACAACCTGAGGTGACGGCAGGAGCAGATCGACCGCGGAGACGAGAGAAAATGCAGACAGAGCAGAAATCACAGCAAAACACCCCGAGGGAGGAAGAGGGTGATGCAAACCTGCAGGCTGGATCATATACAAACTCCCTCTGTGGGAAGCAATAAGGGGAATTCCCCCAACTTTGGAATATCTGAATTTCAGGCCCTGGAGCTGAAAGCTGGATGAACAAATAGTTCAGTCTGTTTGTTTGTGTCGGCTGCTTCACCTTCATTAGACCAACACCCCCCCCCGCCCCACACCCACCCACAGGGCCCAGTTTCTTGTTCTGCACCAACATTTCCTTTTAACCATTTACACGACAGTTTCACAGCTCGCTGGGCTCAGCGGCCAAGTCGCCCTCTGCGGCCAGGTCGCCCTCTGCGGCCAGGTCGCCCTCTGCGGCCAGGTCGCCCTCTGCGGCCAGGTCGCCCTCTGCGGCCAGGTCGCCCTCTGCGGCCAGGTCGCCCTCTGCGGCGTGTTACATGCAAGCAGATGGATTTTAGGTATTCACAGAAACTGTTTCAGAGAAAAGTTACAGACGAATGAGCCAATCAGGAGAGCCCACGGGCTCAGAGTCCGTCCCACCGTCTCTGAGAAAAGAGCGGGAATCACAGAGGGCTAAACATCCAAACATCATCACCATCATCATCATCATATCTGTGACACCAAAACGTCCTCAGGACGCCCGACCTCAGCTGAGGCGAGTCCGATCGAGCGGCCGCAGGTTTCTATTAAAATATTGATATTTGGGCATAAACGCAGCATAAACCAAGTTTCTGTCACAGGTGGCTGAGACGCCGGCCCCTCCCCCAACACCGCCGCCTCCTCCACGTTAGAAAGCAGAGCGGAGGTTTGTGGGTTTGGAGGAGCCGAGGCCTCCTGCCTCTGATCTCCTGATAGGATTCATCCTGTCTTTGATGGAGGGGGATGGGAGCTCATCCCAGACTGTTTAGGTCTGAGGAAAAGTCTGAATTCCTGAGATGACTGACGGTTCAGAGCTGAGGGTGACGCTGCCGAGGAAGAGGAGGAAGTGCGGTTTCTTAATGCGATCTGAGGCAGCAGCCGGCTCGAGGTGACTCATATCAGGCAGCGCGAGACGGCGCCTCGGGCTCCAGACTTTGATTAATCCGTCCGGAGTCGTCAGAGCAGCTGCTCGGCAGGCGATTTAAGAGCAGCTAAAAGACTTTCTGTTAATGAATGCAGAAGAAAACACACGGCGAAGGACGGCGTCACGGACCCGAATGTCAGCCAGTGCTTCCTGTCACACAGCCAGCCCACTTTGACCTTTAAACTGTGGAGACGTAGAAACGGTGTGAATGAGGCTTTCAGACACACGGTGGGTAAAGCTTCCTCAGCGCGCAGCTGCTCCTCCATGTTTGTCCCGACCAATGAAACGCTGCAGGTGAATGTGCGGGGGTCACGCACGTGGATATGACATCACACCACGTCCGAACATCACGGAGCAGAAACTCGTGTTGTTCTGTTATAGAAGGACGGCAGCAGAATTCAAATATTCAGGTATTTGTTTCAAACTATGGACAGACAAAGCTGACCCACCTCTGAGAGGTCAGAGGTCAGAGGTGGCCAGATTCGATAATCCTGTGGATGCTCACATTGATTTTTCTTCCTGCTTCTCACACTGAAGCTTTTCTTTTGTCTCGTACGAGCAACGTGAATCTGGACAAACGCCAGTCGAGCAGGCGGCCCGGCCAATGGGAAGAGAAGCCGTTTGACTGAGAGCACCAACTGTGTCGCTACACCGCCCGGCTGGAAATCACATCCAGAATAATAAACACAGCTGACAACTGTTGCTTTCCAGAATAATAGAAGTCAATCACTCCCCCAAACAGAAACGGTGCGAGGAGGCGATCACGTGATTACAGCCCCGAGGTTTGAAACCACGTCCCATAAAAACCTGATTAAAGACACTTTCAGTGTGGAAGCCTCTCAGCTGCCGCTTCCCTCTGAGGGGAAATGTTTTCCCGTCTTATCTGCAGCAGACGAGTCACCTTGACTTTCAGCCCGAGACGTCGGCGCTTCGGCTTTAAGCTCCAAGGTTACGAGATATCAGATGGGCCCTAAACGCCTCGCCTTTCAACCTCGCAGACTCGCTTCCTTTTTGACCGCCGTCTCTGCCGATTATTTATCCTCTAAAGTTTCAAACTCACCTGGATTACAGCCAGCGTTGGTTTTAATCCAGCTGACAGAAACTGCAGTTCCTGTGCCGTCCACCAGAGGCTCCAGCAGCGCGTCGGTGGCCACAGACTCAGCTGTAGATGTGACAACTCTATGAAACCCATCTGTTTAAACAGGATCAGGGCTTAAAGTTTGGATTCTTAGGGGCGTGGCCTGTTTGACTGAAATGGCGACACAGGCGGCTGTAGCTGCTAGCTGTCTGCTAGCTTCACCAGAACTGGACCTCTGCAGCGTGTTTGTGCTGTTGGAGCATTTTTAATGAATTTTTTTATTGTCTGAGCTCTGCAACTTCACCACCCAAAGCTCACAAATGATTCAACATCTCATTTAACTGTGAAAACTAAACTTCAAGAACATGTTTAACACAAAGGATGGTAAAGTTCTGCTGTTGGAGGTCATAAGGTCTTCAGATGACCATCTCTGCAGTCCAACCAGACTCCAGGGAGAAAAACACTCATTTTAGCTGAAACAGTTGAGCCTGAGAGGCTCGCAGCACAAACATCAACCCAATAGAGGCACCTGCAGCTTCCACGCAGAGCGACGCGAAGGCTTCAGTGTGTAAAGGCTGTTATTCAAACAGGAAGAGGTAAAAACACCAGACGGCTGAACTGCGCTTCACCGCTGACCTCGTCCACAGCAGCAGATCAAGCTTCGCTTCAAAGATCCAAACTCTTTGGGATTAAGTTAAAGAAAGCGAGTTTCCTTTAAGACCAGCGGCCTGAGCGTCACATGCAAACAGCTGGCCTCGCTCCGACCGTCTGGGGAGGGGTCCGTTACTCGCTTCAGTACCCGAGCGTCTCTTTGAAGTCTGAACATGGACGCCGAACATCAGTGAATTCATCAAAAGATGAAAAACTCGGGAATCTTCAGAAGCAGGAGGAAGATTTAAACTTAACCTGTGACTCTGAAGAAACACCTGACGGGGGTTTAAACGCCTCAGGCCGACGTCTGCCACGAGGCCGTCAGACCAGAGGGACCAGAGGGGAAATTTAAAGGTAGTGGAGGGTTAAGGGTGGCTTTGGGCTGGAGGTCTCTCTCATCAGCTGCAATGAGCCAGCAGCCATCGTCCAGCTGTGCAGCTCTCGTAATTGCTCCACATCCCAGTTTCCCACGCTGCGCTCATTCCTGAGACGCCAAACAATGCCCCCCTCCCCCTCACTCAGCCCCAGCCTGGTATGATTTGCAACAGCTGGACACTCCAGAGGAAGAAAAACGTCTTTTGATGGCAGGTTGGGAAACAGGGTTTTCCCACAGTGCACTGCTCTCTGACTCACAGCGAACAGACGCCTCACACATCAGCTGCTGTGGAGCGATCATCATCATCGTCATGTTCAGCCGAGGATCATCAGATCCAAAACGCAGCCAACTCCCAACATCTGGATGTTTGGTCTGCAGTGTGAAAGAGCTGGGGTGGTTCGGCATCCTGGGTGAGGCGTCTCACGTCCAGGAATCGGACCCGGGAGACAGATTTTATTTCTCGGCTGGTTAGGACCGCCTCAGCGTCCCCTCAGAGCAGCTGGAGGAGGTGGCCGGGGAGGTCTGCATATCTGCTGCTCCCACAACCCCGAAAACGTCAGAACAGATGAGTCATTATGAATGTAACAAACTGCATTTACTGAACTAACAGTTGGTTTGTTTTTTTTTTTTTTGGGGGGGGGGGGGGGGGGGGGGGGGGGGGGGGGATCAATGGTGGGAAGAAGTGGAGGTGGGACACCAGAGCTGGTGTCTCAGATTCTCTGATGCACCCATCACCTGGCTCCAAATCACAGCCACAGAATTTAGTCGCACACGTGCTTTTATTTTGACAGGATTCTTTACACCCTTCCTGTGTCTGACTTCCTGGCCCCCTCACCTGCTCTGGGCACCGCGACGCACCTTCCACACTTATGCCGGGTACACACAGGGAGCGCCCAGGAGGAAACAGCGGTACTGAACAGGCCAATCACAGCCATCGTGGACCGCGTCGCCCATTTTTCTCCTGAAGCGCCCGACAGGTGACGGCACGCGGTTTCAGAGGGTCTGCGATAAATGAGACCTACACTGAAACTTTCACTCCAGGCTCAGAAAAGCTTTTCTAAAACAGCGCTGCTCATCTCGCCATGGTAACCACCAATCTCTGCCACCACAATAACCACAGAAGAAGAAGCGACAGCAAGTGACACCAAAAGCCAACCGACACTTGAAACCTCAGACATTCAGTAAATGTTGTTTCAATAATAGCTGGAAGCCGGTTTGGTTTCAGCTAGAAGGAAGTTTCCGATGTGGCGGGGGAGGGGGAGGGTCACATTAATATTCAGCTCTTCACAGCAGAGGAATGTGGAGGGTTTGGAGGAGGAGCCTTCGTGTACGTTAGGTCATCGTGTACTGAACAAACTCAGACAGACGTGATAAAGTTCGTTTAATCAAAACGTGAAGAACCGAAACGTTTCTCCCTCAGTCTGTTACAGAAACCCACAAAGCTCTTCTTTGACCAGACTTCATTCAATTTTTGGTTAATTCTACATCAAACATTTGCCGTCAGCCTGTCCTGTGAAGTCCTCGTGCTGGTGAATCCAGATAAATGAGGGGCCCCTCTGCATCCATCTGCACGGGGTGTTCCTCTTTGTGGGTCTTTCATGTCACCCTCATCGAGTCGGGACATGTCGCTTTCCCGCTGCAGACGCACTGCAGCACATCAAAGAGTCCCCACACACACTCACGCACACACGCACACAGGGGTTTCCTGAGATTAAGCTGCAGCTTTATCATCCGCACACTTTAAACTCATTCGCAGGTTTAGAGATGAAACACGAGCGCGCTGCGAGCACTCGCCTGCGTTACAGCACGAGCTGATTTCTAATCCTCTGCTCAGATTTCACTTTTGCACAAATTGAAGCTCATTCACTTAAATTTGCTCCACCTGTGAAACAGCTCAACGAAGCAGCACCTGACGTCGTTCACGCGCTCTTTACAGGCTTCGGTAAGAAGATTAGGAGTGATGTTACTGCAGACATTCAGCTGACTCTTCCTGAACCTTTAATATCACGCTCCATAAAGTGAAGCATCAAACCTGCTCTCAGCATGAACATGAAGGACCTGATTCTGTGTTACAGCCAAAGCTGAAGTGAAGACTCGTAACGTTGAGCAGAGATGACTCGGACAGTTCCTCTGCTCCGTCTGAGCTTCCTGTGAGAAACGATTGTATTTAGGAGATCGGATCAGCAGGAAATGACCTCTTCACTCTGCGTTCAGGAAACTCAACGAGCTGTTCAACCATCAACAAACAGCCACGCGATGACTTCCTGAGAGATTAAAACCTGAGAACCGTCAGCGCGTCCTGAGGTTCGGGCGGGACCGCGGCAGAGCGCGAGCACTGACTGACTGACTGGTCCTCGATGCAGCGCCACGTAAACCGGATCTCCGACTGCTGAGGGCGTCTCGAGCAGAGGAGTGACCAGCACCACCAGCTGCTGATGGTGTAGGTGGAGACGGGACTCTCTGTGGAAGGTGCTGGAAGCAGATGTGTGTCGAACTCCAGGCCTCGAGGGCCGGATGTGATTCAGGTGTGTTGACGCAGGGTGAGATCTAAAACCTGCAGGACACCGGCCCCCGAGGCCTGGAGTTGGACACCCCTGGTTAACAGACGTGCACGCCGGTGCGCTCGTGGACTCATGTGTCCGTCAACCAGCAGCACGCCGACCTTCACAACTTCTTCGAGACTCCTCAGTAACACCCTGGAGGCTCAGCTGGGGGCGCTCAGGTGCTCACTGCCTGCTTTCTTTACATGGATCCCTGGACTGCACCGATCTGTGCCACAATGACTTCACACACCTGAAAGCAGCAGAGCTCCGATCACGCAGCGCCGCGGGCCGAGAGAAGGCGGCGTGTAATTAAGGCAGCAGCACCTGAGGCCACAAAGAGCCCAGCTCAGCTCCAAGCAACGGCATGACCGAAGGCCTCAGGAATGTGGAGCACTGTTAAAAACAGAGGAGGCCTCAGGCGGCAGAAATAGACAGGTATTTTTAAAAGGCCGAGTCAGGAAGACTGAGACGACTTCCAGCAGACACAGATCATCCTGACAGATCTTACAACAGCTCAACCCAAACCTTTCACTTCACATTCAGACGCACAGCAGCGACAGGAGGCAGCTGGGAGCATTCTCCTGCACCTCACAGTTGGTGCATACTTCCTGTCAAATCAGAAAAAAATGCTCTTCAGGGTTAAACTTTTTCATCTAGCTTGAAAATATGCCAACATGAAGCGCACGCAGACTGAAGGAGGGCTGATGCAGAAGAAACGCAGCGATGCATAAATGACTGAGCTCATGAGCTGCAAGAGCTCAGCTGCAGTTTATTTACGTCATCCTGTTTAAACAGGGAGGATGAATATTCCCGGGGGAAGCAGGAGATGCGGCTGAAAGAGGTCAAAATAGACCCTGAGCATGTCTGAGAATCATAAACACCAACAACTGAAGCCAGTGCTGGTGGTGCGTTCAGAGGCGGCTGGGACACCGAGCTGCCAACTCAAACCATGAGCGAGCAAATGGCACAGACGTGATGGAGACCCAGCACGAGCTCCACCTGCTTTCAGTCAGGTCAGAAAATAGCTGCGACCCCCCCAAACACACACACACACACACACACACACACACACACACACACACACACACACACACACACACACACACACACACACACCTCTGATTCCAGCGCCATCTTAAAAAATAGAACTCAAGTAAATACAAGTAGAATGTCATCTCTGACCCTGTTTGACGTCATACTGCCAGAAAACAGTCTTCTCTCCTGTTGAAGAAAGTCTCACCAGACTCCGTAGAAAATTCCACAGATTTAAATGTTCCCGGAGCCTTTCCACCTCTCACAGCTGTTCAGCGCGCTGCACTTAGAGCAGAAGCGCCAAGTTTATAGTGTAATTCTATTAAACAGAGAGTGCTTTGATGTGCTGACTGAGGCCGAATAAAAGAGAGGGACCCGCAGATGTGTGTTTGTGTCGTTTCGTGTGGCAGTTTTAACAGAAAAGAAAGAAACACGAAATTTACATTTTTAGGGGGGTTCGGCTCAGCGGAGAGGAGCGTGCAGGGGGTCAGACTGAGTAGAAAGTTTGAGTACACGGTGGTCACGTATGCCTCTCTTGTTTCTGACTGTTTGAAGCCATATCAGGTAATCAATCTCCTCCAGAGTTTCGCAACTTCTTTATTTCCCAGCCAGACTCCATAGAAAATTACACTACTTTAACTTTTCCATCCAGTTTGCTTCCACCGCAGATTTTCCATCTGCTTTGGAATGTGAGGACGTGCATTCAATTCGTGAAACAAACACTTCTCCAAACACACACACAGAACTCACTGAGCTGCCCTCGGACCTAAAGCGCAGAAACTCGCAACACTAAATATGGGATTCCGTGTAAGACTTTGTGGTTTGAGTGTTTTGACTGTAAGCCGAATGAAAGACTGACTTATCCAGATGCGTAAACATTTGTGTCTGTGTTGGTTTGTGCAGCTGTTTTCAGCGGGGAGGAAAGAAAAGCTTAAATGTGGAGTTTCTTAAAGGAGGTTCGGAGCGGAGGTGAGCGCGAGAGGTGTTCGGGGTCTTACCGAGGTGCAGGGTGAGGTTGATGGAGTTCGGGTACTGAATCCCCGCCAGCATGGTCTGGCTCTGCCACCAGGTAGTGTCCTGCTGGTTGTTGTAGTCGGTCAGGTACGCGGCGCCGTGGTGGTTCCGCGGGTCCCGGGCGTCGCAGATGTGGCACGACTTGGTGACCCCGGTGGCGCCGGTCTGCACGCAGTACTCCTCGGGCGGAGAGCCGCAGGTATTGGTGGCCACCACCGTCACGTTGAAGGCAGCGTTGACGAACTCGGGCATGCAGCGCTGTGGCCGGTCCCGCTCGTCCGAGCACTCGTCCATGGCAGCGCGCACGCACAGCGCCGCCGCCCAGCTCAGAGCCACCAGAGCCCGGATCACACTCGGCATTTTTCCTGCCCCCTCCGTCCTCCCTCACGATCAGAAGACTGCGCGCGGCTCCCTCGCGAACTCTCCTTCAACTTTTCAGAGTTTGCAGAAACTCCCCGGTTACCGACATGAACCGTCTCCGGGCAGCGACTGAAGCGTAGGGCGGGTGTCTCCGTCCCGGCCGCCTCCGCAGCTCGTGTCCGGCTGTGCTGTGTACTGTGTGGGGGTGTGCGGGTCTGCGCTCGGCCTCAGCTCTTTGTGTCCGCCGCCGCCATGCAACAAACTCCAGCAGGAAAAGACGAGAGTCCAGACTACACCCAGTGCGCTACTGCGCAGCTCCGAGGCGCAGAGGACCCTCCGCCACTTCCGTCACAAATCTGCAGAAAAATCCTCGGAAATCACAGCGCGAGCCACTTTTTCACCTGCACACGTCCCGCAGGTGAAAAAGACCCAGAAAAGGCGGTGGACATGAAATCATTTCAGCATTTACAATAAAAGCGCGCTTATCTGACCCAAAGAGCAACTTTGAAGCGCTAAGAACAGAGTAAAGAGTTAAATAAGATAAGATAAGATAAGATAACCTTTATTAGTCCCACACGTGGGAAATTTGTTTTGTCACAGCAGGAAGTGGACAGTGCAAAAGTTATGAGGCAAAAATTAGAATACAATAAGAATAAATACAGTACACAACTGTACAGAATAGAATAAAATAAAATACTATATACAGTAGAATAAAATAAAATAAATATACAATAAGATAAAAATAGAATACAAATACAAATGCTATATACAACTGAGTAAAAATACAACGATGCCAGAAAAGATTATTGCACTTAGTGTTATTGCATATGTATGGATGTGTGTGCTTGATCAGTTAAAGTCTTTATTATGGAGTCTGACAGCAGTGGGGAGGAAAGACCTGCGAAATCTCTCCGTCCCACACCGTGGGTGCCGCAGTCTCCCACTGAAGGAGCTGCTCAGTGCTGTCACAGTCTGCTGCATGGGGTGGGAGATGTTGTCCATCAGGGATGACAGCTTAGCCGCCGTTCTCCTGTCACTCACCACCTCCACTGGGTCCAGAGGGCATCCTAGAACAGAGCTGGCCCTTCGGATCACCCTGTTCAGTCTCTTCCTGTCCCCAGCAGAGATGCTGCCGCCCCAGCAGACCACACCATAAAAGATAGCAGAAGCCACCACAGAGTCATAGAAGGTCTTCAGGAGTGGGCCCTCCACTCCAAACGACCTGAGTCTCCGCAGCAGGTACAGCCTGCTCTGCCCTTTCCTGTAGAGGGCGTCTGAGTTATGAGTCCAGTCCAGTCTATTGTTCAGATGAACACCAAGGTACCTGTAGCTGTCCACAGCCTCAATGTCCATACCTTGGATGTTCAGTGGTTGCAGTGGAGAATGCTTGTGCCTGCGGAAGTCTACCACCAGTTCCTTGGTTTTACTGGTGTTGATCTGGAGGTAGTTCAGCTGGCACCAGTCCACAAAGTCTTGAGTCAGTCCTCTGTACTCCTTGTCGTCCCCATCAGTGATGAGGCCGACTATTGCAGAGTCATCAGAGAACTTCTGCAGGAAGCACTGGGTGGAATTGTGGGAGAAGTCTGCAGTGTAGATGGTGAAGAGGAACGGAGCCAGAACCGTTCCCTGTGGGGCCCCCGTACTGCAGACGACCCTGTCCGACACACAGCCCTGAGTCCTCACATACTGTGGTCGGTCGGTGAGGTAGTCCAGGATCCAGGTAGTGAGGTGATGGTCCACTCCAGAGTTCTCCAGCTTGTCCTTTAGAACCGAGGGAAGAATAGTGTTGAAGGCACTGGAGAAATCAAAGAACATGATTCTCACAGTGCTTCCAGCGGTCTCCAGGTGAGCGAGGGAACGATGTAGGAGGTGAATGACGGCATCATCCGCTCCAATGCCAGGCTGGTAGGCAAACTGAAGTGGGTCCAGTGATGAGCTTATTAGGCGCCGAAGCTGAGCCAGGACCAACCGCTCCAGGGTCTTCATCAGGTGGGATGTCAGAGCCACCGGCCTGTAGCTGTTGAGGTCCTTGGGGCGTGAAGTCTTATATTCAGGTCAAACACGAGTCTGACGAACAGCAGATCACCTGACCTCTCTTCTTCATCTTAACAATTTCACTTATTCATCAACACGGGCGGACATTAAGTCTGTGTGTCCTGGGGTGGGTGGGTGAGGGGGAGTGGGCCTTCTCTAAACATTCCCAGGTGTTTTCCGGTGAAGGTGAGATTTTATTATTTTTAATAGAAGGAACATCTTCACTTATTTAAAGACAAGAACACAGACGTCAGACACCAGAGGTTTGTGTTAACAATCCAGATCCAGACTTTGTGTAAGCTTTAACAACAAAGCCTAAACCCCACTCAGAGAAGTTAATCCAGACTTCCTGCTTCAGGCTCTGAGCGAGCTCCAATAAAAGGTCGTTTTTGACTCTTCTGCATGTTTCTGGATGTTTGAGGTGATGTCTAACGCAGTCACAGTCATCACCACAGAAACAGAAACACAGAGAGCTTCTCCCAGCTGCTGTGGCACATTTCCACAGCAGACCCTCTCAGGGACCTGCGCCCCGTCCTTGTCTCAGACAGGACCTTTTGCACATTTAGTTCACGTGTTCAGCACAGAGCCACGTCTAAAGGAAAACCACCGAACCTTAAACTGCGACTTGTATCAGTGGAGTTGGTGCAGCATGACTGGCACTCTGAGATTAGAGGAACTTTGAGATTTGCGTTAAATCCTCAGAAAAATACAGAGTCTGGTTTGTGGGGTTTTCTCTGAGGCGCCTTCAGACTCTCTTGACTTGAAAATGTAAATTTTTTTCTTGAGCTTCTCCTGCAGAGAATCCACGACAGCAGCTCTGCAGGACTCGGCTGTTTTCACTCACAGCACATTCAAAATGATCGTTAACTGAGTAAAACACAGAGGACACAGATAAACACCAGCCCAGAAAATAAGATAAAGAAAAACATGTTAAATTAATATATTTAAAAAAAATGAATAAGTAAGAAAGTAAGTAAAGTTCATTTAGCGCTTTTCACAGACAGTCACAAAGATTAAAATAAACAGTACAATCAATGGACATTATACACAATGTAAAAGGTTTAAATGTAAATTAAAAATGTGAAGAATATAAAACACGTAGATCAGCAAAAGGCTTGTTTAAACAGAAAAGTTTTAACTGCTTTTTCAAAGAATCCACGGAGTCAACCAAACGTAGAGTGATGGTAAACTGTTCCACAGCCGTGGTGCACAGACTGAAAGGCTCTGCCCGCTTCGGTCGTGTTCGAGGAACAACCAACAGACTCTGCGTCTGTGCGCGTGGACGACGAGCAGCGTATTTTGTAAGAAGCTCGGATGAATAATCTGGGGCCGTTTAGTGCTCTGTATGTTAAAACAAGAATTTTAAAACGAATTCTAGAATCTATTGGGAGCCAAAGTAAAGAATATAAGACGGGAGCTAGAACGAGTTCGTGGGCTGGCTGCTGCGTTTTGTATCACCTGGAGGCGAGACAGAGATGACTGATCCAAGCTGGTGAACAGGGAATTA
Source organism: Maylandia zebra (assembly GCF_041146795.1). Lineage (NCBI taxonomy): Eukaryota > Metazoa > Chordata > Actinopteri > Cichliformes > Cichlidae > Maylandia > Maylandia zebra. The sequence goes on along the minus strand of NC_135184.1, from coordinate 1,634,378 downwards.
CAGGAATCTAAATGCATGAATGAGTTTTTCCAGTTCAGCTGCAGAGACCATAAGTCGTACAACACACAACACTTGTGTGTTGTTCAAACAGCGCTGTGTTTACTGCAGTCTGTGGTGTCATAATCATTTGTGGATTATTCTACATAAAAAATGTGGAATTTTCTGAAAGTTTAATCCTGGATTTTTTAAACTATCCTGGGATGAATATTTTCTAATGAACATTTTTATTGGTGGTCCTGATATGACGTCATAGTGCCAGTAAATTCATAAATAAAGCAGAAAAAATGAAAATATATATACAGGTGAAATAAACTGACTAAAGACAAATATATAAATTATTTGCCAAAAATAAAGTCGCTGGCCACTTTATTAGGCACACCTGCAGATATCTAATCAGCCAATCACGTGGCAGCTCAGTGCATTTAGGCACGTAGAGACCTTCTGAAGCACAAACCGAGCATCTGGATGGGAAGACAAAGCTGCAGCAGCTGCGTGATGATGTCATGATTACGTCATATCAGACCAGAATCAGAGGAATGTTTGCAGCTCCACGTTGAGTCAGAGCCGTGAAGACTCTGAAGGTAAACGAGGTCCAATCAGGCAACAGCAGGGTGGCGTTAGTAAACCGCCCGTGAGTGAACGAATTTATTTATACATTTAATTTTAATCAGCATTTATTTTACCTCAACATCTGTCCCCATGCCTCTCGCTCTTTTTTAAAACTCTCTTTTTTTGGTCCAAGTATATAAAAACCCAGACGATGTAAGTGAGACAGCGCCCTCTGCTGGTGATTCATGCGACTCAACAGATTAAAAAACACTCCGTTCAAACATTTCCAACATTTTTCTCACTTGTCCAAATCTGCTGAACCTGTCAGTTTTCTGTATTAAGCTGTGAAGTTACCTTTTCAAACTATTCATTTGTGCTTAGCTTTCAAGGCACCAACACGCTGCGTGATTTCCAGTATTGGTCAAGTTACTTGAAAAAAGTAATCAGTAACTAATTACTGATTACTTCCCCAACAAAGTAATCCCGTTACTTTACTGATTACTTATTTTCAAAAGTAATTAATTACTTAGTTACTTTTTAAAAACACGATTTACAACCTGAAGAGGTGATAAAGCGATAGATCTTTCAGCCCAATTCTACTTTTTCTGCATAATCCATCATACAAAATGTAATCAAATGGAAAAGTCTCTTTTTAAAACTTGTTTATTAGTTTTAATCTTTTAACTTTATGCATCAAGTAAACATTTAATTATATGCAACATTCTCTGACTGGAAGAAATTAGTTTAACATTTAAACCTATTTTCTGCACATTCCAGCACATAAAATAAAATATTTTGTGTGTTTACACTCAGTCTTTCAAATACATGCAAGTAAAACACAGCAGAAAATAAATAAAGTCAAACACTAGCGGTCCTGTTGCTCTATTTTCACCTGTAAAAGCATGAGTGGGGCAGGCGGAGGGTTACCCTGGTGCAGGTGTGCCGCGGTCAGTGGAAGAATCCGCGAGTTTCTCTGTGAGTTTCCCATTACGTCGTAGCTACTCGGTGCTTGTTGGAAGTTTAGGGGTTTTTTTCGCTGTAAAAAGAAGTTTTCTTCCCACGCACAGCGGACACTAATGTTTGTGTCACTTTTTATGGAATCAAACTCAAAGTAAGGTCAGTACAGTGGGGCAAAAAAGTATTTAGTCAGCCACCGATTGTGCAAGTTCCCCCACTTAAAATGATGACAGAGGTCAGTAATTTGCACCAGAGGTACACTTCAACTGTGAGAGACAGAATGTGAAAAAAAAATCCATGAATCCACATGGTAGGATTTGTAAAGAATTTATTCGTAAATCAGGGTGGAAAATAAGTATTTGGTCACCTCAAACAAGGAAAATCTCTGGCTCTCACAGACCTGTAACGTCCTCTGTAAGAAGCTTTTCTGTCCCCCACTCGTTACCTGTATGAATGGCACCTGTTTGAACTCATCATCTGTATAAAAGACACCTGTCCACAGCCTCAAACAGTCAGACTCCAATCTCCGCCATGGCCAAGACCAAAGAGCTTTTGAAGGACACCAGGAAAAGTATTGTAGACCTGCACCAGACTGGGAAGAGTGAATCTACAATAGGCAAGCAGCTTGGTGTGAAAAAATCAACTGTGGGAGCAATCATCAGAAAATGGAAGACATACAAGACCACTGATAATCTCCCTCGATCTGGGGCTCCACGCAAGATCTCATCCCGTGGGGTCAAAATGATCATGAGAACGGTGAGCAAAGATCCCAGAACCACACGGGGGGACCTGGTGAATGACCTGCAGAGAGCTGGGACCAAAGTAACAAAGGTCACCATCAGTAACACACTACAACGGCAGGGAATCAAATCCCGCAGTGCCAGACGTGTTCCGCTGCTGAAGCCAGTGCATGTCCAGGCCCGTCTGAAGTTTGCCAGAGAGCACATGGATGATACAGCAGAGGATTGGGAGAATGTCATGTGGTCAGATGAAACCAAAGTAGAACTTTTTGGTATAAACTCAACTCGTCGTGTTTGGAGGAAGAAGAATACTGAGTTGCATCCCAAGAACACCATACCTACTGTGAAGCATGGGGGTGGAAACATCATGCTATGGGGCTGTTTTTCTGCCAAGGGGACAGGACGACTGATCCGTGTTAAGGACAGAATGAATGGGGCCATGTATCGTGAGATTTTGAGCCAAAACCTCCTTCCATCAGTGAGAACTTTGAAGATGAAACGAGGCTGGGTCTTCCAACATGACAATGATCCAAAACACACCGCCCGGGCAACAAAGGAGTGGCTCCGTAAGAAGCATTTGAAAGTCCTGGAGTGGCCTAGCCAGTCTCCAGACCTCAACCCCATAGAAAATCTGTGGCGGGAGTTGAAAGTCCGTGTTGCTCGGCGACAGCCCCAAAACATCACTGCTCTCGAGAAGATCTGCATGGAGGAATGGGCCAAAATACCAGCTACTGTGTGTGCAAACCTGGTAAAGACCTATAGTAAACGTTTGACCTCTGTTATTGCCAACAAAGGTTATGTTACAAAGTATTGAGTTGTATTTTTGTTATTGACCAAATACTTATTTTCCACCCTGATTTACCAATAAATTCTTTACAAATCCTACCATGTGGATTCATGGATTTTTTTTTCACATTCTGTCTCTTACAGTTGAAGTGTACCTCTGGTGCAAATTACTGACCTCTGTCATCATTTTAGGTGGGGGAACTTGCACAATCGGTGGCTGGCTAAATACTTTTTTGCCCCACTGTAGGTTCCTCTTCGCTGCCACAACAGTGCCTCTTCACGACCGCCATTCCTCCCCAGGTGAGTGAGCTACTCAAACATGTAGAGAAGTTATGGCAGGTAGATGTTGTCCCGGTGCCAGAAGGCAAGGTGGTTACCCTTTCAAGAGAAGACAACTATGCAGTTAGCCTGCTAGAGCAGAAGACAGTTCGTGTAGAAGTCGAGGGCATCCAACGTTATGCCACCCCCCTCCTTCGCCGCCAGAACATGCCACACCTTAAAGCTAGCCCTAACACTGTCGTTCCCAGTTTGACAAGTGTGGAGAGAAGGCTCCAGAAAGATCCAGAACGAGTTAAGATCTACCGGGCGGAGATAGAGAAGTTGGTCGACTTCAAGGTCTTCGTCGGTACCCACGTGGCTGAGATCCACGAAGTAACTCACTCGCACACCTGGTGTTATGTGGATTCAGCCCAGAACCCTGCGGATGATATAACCCGTGGGAAGTCCCTTCCCGAGCTGACCAGACCCAACAGATGGAGTCAAGGGCCTCCTTTCCTGCTCCTAGGTCCAGAACAGTGGCCTCCAGAGCCAAGTGGCACCCTGGCTGAGCCTCCAGGCCCATCTGAGCTCCGTAAAGAGACCTTTCGTGGAGTTTCTACCACCTTTGACCCCACCACCTCGAACTTCAGCAAATATGACACCTGGACACAGCTGCTGGAAGCTGCTATTACGCAGTTGCATGGGGCGGCCAAAGGCGGTGGAACTTCATCGGCTTATGACTATATTCGAGCAGAGATGCACGTCCTGAGAGAAGCTCAACAGGAGAGCTTCCCTGAGAATTATCGACTCCTTAAGCAGGGGAAATCTATCAGTCGCAGCAGTCGTTTCCTTGCACTATCCCCTGAGTTCGACCACGAGAATGAGGTCATCCGTGTAGGTGGACGTCTTCGCCGCTCTGAAGATCTCGCCTTTACCAGCTCCCATCCTTTAGTTTGGGATCCAACACATCCAGTCACCCGCCTGTTCATCCAGGACGTCGACAGTCGCCTGCGTCATCCAGGGCCAGAGAACTCCAAGCAGCTTTTGCAGCCATGACCTCTGACCTGCAGAAGCTCCTGGCTCCCCATAAGATTGTCTTCCACTTCAATCCACCAGCGGCTCCTCATTTCGGGGGAGTGTGGGAGCGGGAGATTAGGTCTGTCAAGACGGCACTCTACACTACAGTAGGATCCCAACCCCTTCTGGAAGATGTCCTCCGCACGGTCCTTGTGGAGGTGGAGGGCATCTTGAACTCCAAACCACTAGGTTATGTCCCGTCTGACATCAGTGATCCTGATCCAGTGATCCCCAACTGCTTTCTGATGGGGCGGCCTGATGGAGCACTTCCTCAAGTGGCTTGCCCCAAAGAAGAGCTCCTGAGTCGCCGGAGGTGGAAGCACTCCGAGGTGCTGGCTGACCACTTCTGGTCTCGATTCATCCGGCTGTACCTTCCAAACCTGCAGCTTCAGCAGAAATGGCGGTCATCCCCCGCAGATGTCACAGAAGGTTTGGTGGTGATGATCGTAGATCCTCAGCTGCCTCGCGCTTCCTGGCTCGTGGGTCGCATCTCCAAAGTCCACCCCAGTCCCGAAGGGCACATCAGGTCTGCTGACATCAAGGTGAAGGACTGGACCTTCACCCGACCTGTGGCGAGGCTGGTGGTACTGCCTGCCCTCCCGGACGAAGACAAAGGGCAATCACCGCAGGGGCGGATCTAGAGAAATTTTCTTAGGGTGGCAAAGAAATCAAATGGGGTGGCAAAATCGAAGCCCTTTTTTTCTTACACATATGCAGGTGGTTATATATGGTTAAAATAATCCAAATACAGTAAGCATACACGTCATATAACTTAATTATTGTCTGTAGCCCACATAATTAAACACTTTAGTTACATAAAACATGTGAGTTTTGATGCTACGTACTGTACAGCCTGTATAATAAATAAATATGTAGCCCAATAAGTATAAAATCCAGAAAGCTACACAACATGGGGCGGTTCATTTACAAATGCAAGTCTGTTTTTTGTCAGAAAACAGTCACATTGTTACAGCTTAAATTACACAAAATGTCAGAAATCTGCACTGTCATGAACAAAAATTTAAACCTAATTTTTTCATGATTTGTTGGATCAACCCACTGAGGTCTGAAATACAACCGGCCATTTTTGACTCCTTTTGAGTTTACGTTTGTATTTCACCCTCAAATTGTTAAATTTTTCCCCCCCGTTGCCTTGTTTGGTATCTTTTCAGCTCAACTGAATTTAGTTGTTTTGACTGACATACTGCATTAGTATTACTGATCTGAAATCACACAAAGAACTTAAAATCCTAGTAGTATCTTTTTTTACTCTAAACAAAAACCCACAGACATGTTGAGCAAATGTTTATAACTTGAAATGCAAATATAAAATGTACATTTTGTAAACATATACAGCTATTTATCTAAAAATGCAGCCAATACACCTGCCGTTTTTTTTTTTCATTTTGTATAAGAATTTAAAAATATTACTAAAACTAAAGTGAGAGAACAATCAGGTTTCGCAATAAGATGCCCCACAAATGATGTGTGCCAGTAAAACAAGCTTGTCCACCAAAAGACAGAACAGCTCAGGGATAAACCTGCAGGCCTGACAACAGCAGCTGTATCACTCCGCTGGTTTTCTACTCAGTGACAGTGTTTATATTGCAAATGTGCCTTTGTGACACAAAACAAAACAACGACTACACAACACAACACACTAAGTATACACTCCACACTAAACGTCACAAATCTGCCACATCTAAACTCTCTCTCTCTCGCTCGCTCTGTCTCGCTGCCGTTACCGTCACCCCCAAAAGTTTTCCCTCTTCCTAAACAACCAAATCCCACATGTTGACTTTTGTTTTTTAAATTGGGCGACATGGTGCATTTTTCCAGCGATAGGAAAGAGGGTTTTCGCGCTGTACTTAGAAAACGCTTAAAACACAAACACACACACACAAACGTGACGACAGTATTTAGAACAAAGCGTGGCTTCTATATATGATCATAACTCTGGATTTACTGGCCTGTAATTAAAATTTAAAAACTTTGAAGTCCGAACTTTCAATGTGGCTGAAACAGAGACTCAGCGTGGCTGCAGCTTGTTGCTGTGTCAGCTTACATCAGTCATGTGATCTGGAGGTGCAGCGTGTCCGTGGACCACAGAGGGTTAATAACACTCACCTTCCTTCCATTTCCAGAGTGTAACATCCACCCACCTGTGTAAAAAGCGAAATTCCCATGGTGTTGTTCAGAATGTGCTCTGGCACGATCATAAGCATCGCTTGCTACTGAAAACAAGAAAAAAGCCGTCCTGCTATGGGCTGAACCATTTGTTACTGGTGCAGGGGGGACACTATGCAATATATTCAGTTTTAGCATTTATATTCACTGCTGACTGTAACTACGCTCAAAATGTTAATGCTGTCTTACTTTAATAAACAACACTGTCATATGCAAAACTGGGGTGGCAAGGGATCATTTTAGGGTGGCACTTGCCACCCCATGCCACCCTTCTAGATCCGCCCCTGTGCAGCTCTACTTCAATATATCAAATATTTGTGTCATTCTCAAAACTTTTGGCCATGACTGTACTGAGAAGCTACGAGAGGTGGCCAAAGAAAAGGACGGGTCTTATCCATCAGAGAAAAACCCAACATACACCCACCCCTGCCCAGCTCCTCTCAGGAGACTGAGATGAGTATGAAGATGTCTAGCACATATCAACAGCCGAGGGTCCCTGCCCACGGGGAGCTGAGGGTCCCTGAGGGTCCCTGCCCACGGGGAGGTGATGCCACCCCATCCAGGTCAGTCCTCCTGCAGGTGGATGGGTCTGTGGTGGGGTGATTTAATTGTGGTCAATTTTAATCTATCCTCATGTTTATTTAACAAAAAAGTATTTTTAAAATCTGTATTTTACTTTTGTACCTTCATGTATTTAAAAAAACAGAAGTATTTAGAAAAAAGAAAGCGTGAGACAGCGCCTCCTGCTGGGCCCTCACAGCCAGAACCTTTTTAAGTTAACCTGCATTATTTAAAATAGTTTCTGCTTTTATTTTGTGGACACTCTTTAAGCAATAACTTCTGTTTGACACGAGTCCAAACTTGTGGGATTTTTAATTTTAAGTTTAAACTCAAACTAATCCTGATGAGTTGGATCTTCAGACTTTCAATGTGTGAAGAGGAAGAATGAGCCAACGCGATGAAGGAACAGGACAGATTTATTGAGACGTTTTCATTCACAGACCATAAAAACCAACATCAGCAGGTTCCAGTCAAACATCATTTTAACTGCGGCGCTCGATTTCACATTAATCTTTTACAAAATAAACGAAAGAAGAAGACGAGGCGACTGATTTTAAAGGTTAGTATCCTCCTCTGTACCCGCCGCCGCCTCTGTATCCTCCACCTCCTCCTCTGTAACCACCTCCTCCTCCACCTCCGCCTCCCCTATAACCACCTCCTCCTCCACCATAACCACCGCCTCCTCTGTATCCTCCATATCCTCCACCACCCCTGTATCCTCCTCCTCCTCCATATCCTCCACCTCCTCTGTATCCCCCTCCTCCTCCTCCATATCCTCCCCTGTAGCCTCCTCCTCCTTGGTAACCTCTGCCGCCGCCTCCTCCATCAAAACGCGGCATCTTCGGAGGTCGTGGACCGTCTCCCATCCTGCACAGACACACAAACAGAGGAGATGAGATGTTTGAAGGTCTAAAGTTTGTTTTCAGAGGCGATGTGAGTAATAACAGGATGAAGCAGAGACCCAAAGAAGATCAAAACATCAAAGTTTCATCATAGAGGGAGAAAAATCTGCGATTTGAAAGGATGAACTAAAACGTTCCTTCATTCATGTGGAAAAAGGAAACAGGCAGGCTGCGTTTCCTGTCTGAGGACGTCCGTTACCTCTGGTTGGTGGCCATCATGTTGAGCCCGGCCGCCGACGGTTTGGAGACGTGTCTGATGACGTTCAGGAGCCGCTCGTTGGTTTGGTCCATCTGTCTGATGTACTCCGGGTCTTTGGTCACCTCCACCACCACCGCCTCCAGGGCGGCCCGCAGAGCCAGGATGTTCCCCGCCACCTCGTGAGCAATCGTCAGTTTGATCCTGCCATCATTAAAGTGAAAGGTCACTGAGAGGAGAGCGAATCGCAGTGCCTCAGAGAAAACAGGAAGTGAGTGAGAGTGCTGACGAGCTGCAGGTCGGTCGGTCACTCACCAGTCGTCGAGCTCCACGATCTCTCCGTTAGAGGTCACCTTCTTGCAGGCGAACAGCAGCAGCTGCAGAGGACTGACCAGAGTCATCCCTTTAGCCGAGATCGCTCTGGTTCGGATCTGAAAACAGAAACGTCCCCACCCGAGAGAAATGTTGGCTGTGATGCTGCGAGGGCCGTAAATTCATCTAAAAATTTATTTAGTGAGAAAACCTACAGAAAAAACCACCTGCTGTTGTTAATTTACACAAAAGCAATAATATTCATGTTAAAAGGTGAACGTGGCAGTTTTGGGTTTCACCTTCTCGCCGAAGACGAAGAACGGCGACGGGTAGATCATGTCGTGGCTGCTGAAGGGACAGTTGACGGAGGATTTGTGGATGAGGGCGTTGCGCCCCTCGGTGGTCAGGATCTTCCTCTTCTCTTTGTGGTAGCAGACGTTGGGGTACGAGCCGAAGGTCAGCAGAGAGACCACCACGTCCAGGTTGTTGTCCGGCCCCACCGTGTTGAACATCTGCGTCATGAGACACTCTGAGGGAAACGAAAGTGCAGGTGAGCTCCCGGCCGGTTCAATCAGCTTTGTGTGTCAGGATGGTGCGTTCGGGTACCTTCAGGAAATCCAGAGTTCACCAGGATCTCCTTCAGCTGGACTTTGGCCTCCCAGGTCATCCTCAGAGTCGACATGTTGAGACGTTTGTGGTCACAGAAGCGACTCTCCGCCTCCTCTCCGTTAATCCTGAGCAGAACAACAAGTGTTCACAAACGAGACGTTTCAGGGAGAAAACGACACCTCCTGTTACTCGTGTTGCAGAGGTCTTTTGTAACTTTACCGCTCTACATGTGAAGTTTACCATTTTTCTGATTTAGCTATTCATTTGTAAGAGCACGCGGCACAGACCTGACGTCGTCCCAGGCCTGGAACACGGACAGCAGCGCCACGTGATCCGAGAAACGACTGCCAGCAAAGTTTCTGTGCACGAAGCCGAGACGCTTCCCCTCGTTGATGAAAGGCTCTGGGAAACAGGAGGCGGCCGAGATGGTGCACATCGCATCGCCGACGCTGGAGGGAAACACGAAAATGAGAATTTTTAAAGACGGGACGCTGAGAGAATCAGAAAATCAGCAGAGAGACGGAAAACTGACTGGAAGATGCAGCCCATGATCATCATCTTCCCCAGCCGAGGTTCGATCGGCAGCCGAGCCAGAATCCGCCCCAGAGGGGTCAGCTCGTCGTTGGAGTCCAGAGCGTCCAGCTCTGCAACAAACACGGAGATTACAGTGAAAATAATTCATGTGGAAACTGACGGCAAAAAAAGGATCTTCAAAAACAAAACATAACATGTCAACTTTATGAAGTACAGACAAGAATCAGACCAAAGGGCATAGAACCCCAACACAGGCATAAAAACAGGCCACAGCAGGGCTGATCATTTAAAATCTATAAATCAGAGCGTCAGATCTGTGAGAGGACAAACCAAGACACACAGAACTAAGTTCCCAGCAGCCCCGATAGTCCGTTTCCCTTCAGACCAGGCCTTTCGTACCTTTCAAGGTGTGTTCGGCCTCAATGACGGCGTCCAGTGGCGGTGGCTCGATAGCCTTAGACAGGAAGTGGCCGATGCCTCCGAGTCTCAGCAGTTTGATGCTCAGGGCGATTTCATGCAGCGGAGTTCTGAAGATCTCTGGAGTCATGTGAGTCTCCAACCTGCACAGCCACACAGAGACAGATGTTAACACCCAAACGCTGCAGCCCGCGGCGTGCCGGAGGATCAACGCGCCTTACTTGTCGAATCGAGCGCGGCTGCAGAGGTGGAAGCAGAACCCCGGTCGGACTCTGCCGGCTCGACCTTTCCTCTGCTCCAGGTTGGTCTTGGAGGCCCAGACGGTGGCGTAGTTGGTCATATTGTTGTGGGAGGTGAACAGCTTCACTTTCTGCCTGTTAGCACAGCAAACAGTGCGACCTTTAACCCCTAACCCGCTCAGACGCTGACCTCAGGAAGAGAAACTACACCTGTGAGCGCAGCGACACTTACTTGCAGGAGTCGATGACGTAGACGACATCGTTGATGGTGATGCTAGTCTCGGCGATGTTGGTGGACAGGATGACCTGAAACGTCAGCGTGTGGTTCAGACATGCTCAGTGCATGTAGCACATATCAGACACACTTCATCTCATCCACGTCGGTCATCGTTGAAACGGTTTGAATTCCACAAGTTAAATTTAGGATGAAGCTTTTATGTATTCCTGTCACTGACCTTTCTGATGTCATCAGGAACCGGTTCAAACACCCTCCTCTGCTCCTCTCGAGGTATCTGAGAGTGCAGCGGCAGGATTCGGTACCGGTTGCTTCCTGAAAAGCACAGCATACCAGATTTTTCACAGTGCTCTCGCACGATGAGCAACAACGCTACACAACACCAGCTAAAAACCAAGATCCAAGAAGTCTCTTGCTTTCCACTGCAGTGTCAGGGGGAGTGTTTCGGTCAACAGTCCCCACAGCAGTGACTCTCCACTTAAGGCGTTATTGGTGTTGTGTGGTGTGACGCGTACCGAAGTGTGGGTTGCTCTCCAGGTGTCTCTGCATGGAGTAGATGAGGTTCCAGCCGGGCAGGAAGACGAGCACGGCGCCGGCCACCTGCAGCGTCTCGATGTACTTCAGAAGCGCCTCCACCAGCTCGAAGGACGTTTCCTTCTCATTGATCTGAGACATCGAATGCTTCGTCTCCGGCGTATACTCCGGCCCGCAGATCACATTACAGTTAGTCTGGGGAGAAACGTTTTGCAATCACATGTAATTCTGACGTTCGTCACAGTGCAGAAGAATTTTAAAAACGTTTCTCACGTCGTCGTCTCCTCCCTCCTCGTCTTTGTCTTTCTTCTTTCGGTCCATCGGTGGAGGCACAAACTTTGTCATCTGGATGGAGTCCTCCAGGAAATACTCTGAAAACAAGGAAGAGGTTTTTTCAAACCCGCTGATATAACAATAACTGTTTACTACACTGATTATTGGCTTAAACAGTTTAGGGCAGGGGACCTCCAGGCCTCGAGGGCCGGTGTCCTGCAGGTTTAAGATGTCCTTCATCCAACACAGATGATTTAAATGGCTAAATGACCTCCTCAGCATGTCCTGAAGTTCTCTAGAGGCCTGGTCATCAACTCATCATTTGATTCAGGTGTGTTGACCCAGGGTGAGATCTAAAACCTGCAGGACGCACCACGCTCACCATTACACCCAAACCTCCCGGCTAACGGGTCACCAAACACTTGTATGAGTGCTTATCCTCAGTTTATATTACAGGAAAGTCCACAGACAATCATCATTTTAATGTTTCCACACACAGGTGAGGCCGGTGAGTCGGAGGTACCTTGGACAGGGAAGGTGCGTCCAAACACCTCAATGACGGGGCAGCTGAAGAAGTACTCTCTGAACATGGTGGTGTCGATGGTGGCCGACATGAGGATGATGCGCACGTCCGGGTATGCCTGGACCACGTCTCTGAGGACCACCATGAGGAAGTCCGTCTGCACGGACACACAGAGGGTCAGACACATGGACAGAAGCCCCCGGGGTGTTTTTGGCTCAGTGAGTCCCTAAAAATCAGCGAACAAACAAACTCACGTTGATGTCTCTCTCGTGGATCTCATCGACGATGACGTGACTGATGCCTCTGATTCCTGCTTCCAGCTTCCGCAGAAGAACACCTGAAACACAGAAAACACTCAGATCTACACGGCCGGACCGCCAAATCGCTTCCCCCGCCCAGCGAAGTAACCACGGCTTCGCTGCTTAGTTGCTGAGGCAGCAGCACAGTGGCTTCCATACCGACGGTGCAGAAGAGGATGCTGGCGTGGGGTCGAGGCAGGACGGACTCAAATCGGACACTGTAGCCACAGCTTTTCCCAAGATCCTCTGCTCTCTCAAAGGCGACCCTCTCAGCCACGGACACGGCGCTGATCCTTCTGGGCTGCAGAGAAGAAGAAGGTCAGGGCTGCTGTGCGGAGGTTTACGGAGCACACGGAGCTCAAACACGGATCAGACCTCAAACTGCAATGAAGTGAGCTTAAAGCCGCTTAATGTTTGCTTGATCAACAATACAGAAGACAGGCTGTAAGCTCTCAGGTAAACGAGGCGGGTGAAAGGACGCCTCGGCGTTACCTGCGTGACCACGATGTTGCAGTCCGATGCTCGGCCCCCTTTGATGAAGCGGTCCAGGATGTACTGAGGGACCTGAGTGGTTTTACCGCAGCCCGTCGCTCCTCTGATGATCACCACAGGGCTTTTGTCGATGGCCGCCATGATCTCTTCCTCAAACTGTTTGACGGGCAGCTGCTCGCGCTCCATCAGGATCTGAACGACAGCATCGTTAAGTCTCACGGCACGCTTTCATCAACGCAGACGTAAAGGTAAAGGAGACTGACCTTCTGCAGGTTTTCATCATGCTCCAGCTGGTACTGCAGCTCGTCGTGCAGGTCGCCGCTGATCTGCTCCGGAGGGCACTGAAGGGGTTAGAACGGGGTCTTTACGGAAGGCTTTCACCACGACTCGCTCCGATTTAGAAATCAGAGTTTTGTCAGGAAAACAAAGCACAGAGGGAAGAGCTGCACGACTCTGATGACTGTAAGACACCGAGTGTCTGCACAGCCTGTGGGACTCGAATTAATAACATGATTTCTGAATACCTGCTAATAAAGATCAACGAGCCACAAACTGATCCTACTTTAGGGTTTCAGGGTTCGTGAGACTCACGTAGGCCAGCGGCCCC